>NW_013665612.1:410936-432357 GCF_000517525.1 Limulus polyphemus
GCTGAAAGGGCGAGCATGTTTGGTGTGACGGGGATTCGAACCCGCGACCCTCAGATTGCGAGTCGAGCACCTTAACCACCTGGCCATGCCGGGCCAAAAGCTATGAAGCAGTCCATTATAACAAATGCTTTTCGCAAAAAAGCTTGTCCAAATGTTGTACATTTGTAGTAAAGTTTATTTCACTACCCATTCAAGTCGTCTCCAAACTTTATAAACATACATTCATACGGGTGAAAAAAGCACGTCATGTAATTATTTATCATATATATAAATGGAAATAATTATGGTAAAATACGAGCGCAACGTACACAAGAGTAACATATAAACGAGTAATGATAGCTAGATAGTGAATATATTAATAGTACAAAACTTTATCAGAGATAACGTAAAATATAGCAAAAACTTACATAATGCAATAGCATTTTTATGTCAGCCCTATGCTTTACACAGAGCATTACACATTTTGTTTTCATACCACTGTACAGTTTATCAAAGTACTATTACGGAATATTACTCCAAATGTTGTATATACTCTATACAATTTTGGTCAGAAGCTACTTGATCGCCTTTGGACCTTTTTAGCTTTCATATAAGCCCATACAGTGTTAAGAAAGTTCATGTTACGTTATGCATGCCAAGCCATCAATATAAGTGTTCTAGCTGCCTATTTATCATCAAAATATTGTTTCACCACATTTACTGCACTTTCAAGATTATTACTTTTCTCTAGTAAAACCCGAATTAGATAGTCATACCTTAGAGTTCAAATGGTTTAGGACGATTATAATAGTCAGTGGGGTGTAGATTAATATTGAAGAATGAGGTTTCAAAATCAGAAGGTAGTAGTGCCTAGTTTATGGAAATTTTAGTTAATATGATTAAAACAGATAGTATTTTACAAAAAATATAATTATTGTGTATTTGATTAGTACGTAACGTCTACTTAACAAAATTATTTAGGTTGTAAGGTAGACATTTAATATTAATGACATTTCAAAAACTTCAATTCTTGAAATTTTGGTAAAGAAACGTTGTTCCACTTTAAGTTCGATAGAAACATTTATTCTTCAGCAATAAATAACATTAAGATGCATGGTTTTGTTCTTAAGCATAAAGCTACTCAGTGAGATGTCTATGCTGTGCCCACCGCGGGTATCGAAAGCAGATTTGTAGCGTTATAAACCTTCAGATTTACTGCTGATCCACAGAAGGGAAAATGTACATGAACTTTTTTATCTTATTACCACGACAGAAACATTTTAAAACATTAATTAACATATGTATATTATTTTTCTACTTTCAATACCTTAAAAATTATTACAACTTGAAGTATTTATTAAGTGCATGGACATTTTTGAAATATTTTTTACGCATATAAATAAATAAATAAATATATATATACTATAACTGACACGTTATTCTTCTGAATAGTACGAGGAATGAGAGAAAAATGTTTAAGCCTGACATTTCTTCTTTTAGAATATCAAAAACTGCATATTTTCTCTGCATTTACAGTATATATATAAGGATGTACTACGTAAGCTTTTTGAAAACGAGATATATGGTTTTGTATAGTAATGGATTATTGTGAATCACAAATCGTATTTTAATGTATGACATAAAAACGCTTATTGCTGGTTGGCTCACATACTCATGTTTTAATATATCAACTATTCACAATGTGATATAAAAAAAATTCATCATAAAGTTCCAAAAAAAACTAGAATTTGTTTACAGGTATATATATAATATCATGATGCTTATTTTATTTCTCGTTAGGATGCGAAAATCGTTCTGCAAGAGAAGGTGAATACGTTAGAGACAAAACATACATGAAAAACTTTTAATGTAAGCAGCGAACACCGCTAAGCAACATTAAACTTCTTAAACGCATGATTTTATAATGAAGCAAAAAAAAAAGAAACTGAAATTAACAAACACACGTTTAAGGGAAATAAATTCAAGCACTAGAGTATATGACTCAGCTATTCAAACACTAGAGTATATGACTCTAACTAGTATATAACTAGAGTATATGACTCTAACTAGTATATAACTAGAGTATATGACTCTAACTAGTATATAACTAGAGTATATGACTCTAACTAGTATATAACTAGAGTATATGACTCCAACTAGTATATAACTAGAGTATATGACTCTAACTAGTATATAACTAGAGTATATGACTCCAACTAGTATATAACTAGAGTATATGACTCAGCTATTCAAACACTAGAGTATATGACTCAGCTATTCAAACACTAGAGTATATGACTCAGCTATTCAAACACTAGAGTATATGACTCAGCTATTCAAACACTAGAGTATATGACTTAGCTATTCACAATGAAATTGAATAGTTTCATTGCAGAGTCTCTTTTGAATCATGTGCAATGGATTATTACTGTCCTCAGAAATTTTAGGAATAAAATATTTTTTTGGAAGTTCTATAGAAAAACAAATAAACTATAGTGTCTTGGGAATGAAAAAGAAATCAATAATTTCATAAAATATTCATCCGATCTCAGTTAGGCAATGCTGATGCCGAAACAGAGGCTTGCGGGTTGGTATTCGTTACTTCTTTAATGTTTTCATAGTTAGCTTTCCTCATGAAAGTGAATCCAATTACAGTAAAGAACCAAATAAAGTGCGAGGGTCTTGCTTTGGACTTAATACTTTGTTTACTGTATAGAGATGTTTTTTCTGGTTGGCTAAAATTCCCATGCCGAAAGCAAGAACTTAAAATATAGGTAATGTGGAACACTCAAATTAGATCGAAATTAATATTTCCTTTACTGGTTGTGGAGAGGAGGGGGTTAACGTAAGCTCCAAGTTTTAAATATTACAATAAATGATTTTCTCATAATAAATTTCACATGTAGCCTAGTTTATAGTTTTAGACATATAAGTGTGTGTCTCGCTCTTTAGCCACTTTTGAAATGCTAAATTATAATTGTGCGACATATGATATCAGTGCAGTTCTAATACTTTTCATACCAAAACATATACAAAGTTTTCTAGATGGACTTTTTAGCTATAATTACTTCCATACTTTTGTAAGGTTTAAGCCCAAAACTTTTTCCTTAAATTTAATTCACAAATTATTTTTTTTAGTTAAAAAAATTCTAAGTTTGGATCATAAATAACTTTAATAACAAAATTCCTCAATAAAACAATTACTATAATTACAAATCAGGGTCTCTAATAAAAGCATTACTCTTCATGGACATTAAGTAGAAAAAATCTTTCTAATATCATAAAATATTACAAAGCTACCTTATGAATATAAGAACAGAACAGACACGTGTTTAAAGCGCGCAAGGTTAGGTTGTGGCAATCGGATATCAATCGCCGTCGTAGTTGAT
Organism: Limulus polyphemus; assembly: GCF_000517525.1. Lineage (NCBI taxonomy): Eukaryota > Metazoa > Arthropoda > Merostomata > Xiphosura > Limulidae > Limulus > Limulus polyphemus. Next base: position 414,305 of record NW_013665612.1, read on the forward strand.
AGACTATATGATCAACTAAGTCTAATCATTAACCAGTAACTTTTTTTACTGCCTTTTCATCATCTTACGCTTAATAATACATCATTATTTGTTTAAACTAGATACTAATTAATAATAAGTCCTATCCTATGTTTCGGCTGTTAACCTGCTGCAGTCTTCAAATAAGTCCCGTAAAGGATTATTTCTCTATTGATAGTGGCCAGAATCTGATTCTGAATCATCTTGATATAATACCTGAAGCATTAGCTTCAACCAAATATAATCACAAGGAGTACACAACAAACCATCAAAACACTCAAAAGAGAAGAAAAATACCATTTGAAACATACCCTGTGAATTCCAATGGCTTGGAGACATGAAAAGACCGACAAAAGCTAGAATTCAGAAGCAAAATAGACTTATAAGCTTAGGTATTACCAAACTATCTGCAATAGTCCATTTTGCCAGACTATACGATGAAATGGAATAATACTAAAATAATGGAAAATGAACAAGACAGAAGAAAAAGAAAGATAAAAAAAAGTCTTCTATATCCGAGTAACTCAGTCAACCTAGCATAGAGATGTTAGTGGAAACTGAATATCCTCTTCTAGTTGTAATGAACTATTCATCTGTTGAATATATAGAACATTAGACTTTCCACCAAGAAGACCCAGGAGACCCATAAAGATAACAGCATATTAACAGCCAAAATGTAGGATAAAACACTAATTAATATGTTGTTATAGATAACAATTTTTAAAAAGATAATTATAATTTAGACCAACTGTAAAACAAGTAATTATAATATCAATGAAATAGAAACGCATTTAAGTAGATATGAGAATATTGAAACTACTGCACTATAGTTCTATTTTAGTTTATATAATCACACTTCTGTATATAATCATTCCACAAAACTTTCTTGATATAATATTTGAAGCATTAGACTCAACCAAATATAATCACCAGGAGTACACATTAAACCACCAAACACTCAACAGAAAAGAAAAAGTATCTACTGCACACTTGTCAAACATACCACACAGAGTAGTTCATTATATTATGGAACAAAACTGATTCCAACTTTGGCTAAGAGAAATATAATAAAACATAAATGTATGTTATACTATTTTCATTACTTGCACATAGTCCGTAGAGGAAACAACAAGACAAAACAAACTGTTAATTAGTTGTTTGTGTTTCAAACTATTTCACTATTTACATAGCCATAAGGAATGTGTCACATTTCTGATATTTCCTAAGATATAGATATGTTTACAAATGACAAACTGATTTAACAAGACTATAAAGTATAATGTGAATATAAATTAAATATTCGTCGGGTTGGCATAAAGTACAATAAAAGCGAAATATAGAACAGATATAGAACCTATAATTGAGTTACATTAAAATTTAAATGAATCATATAATACAAGTATATTATCATCAAATTAATATCTGATTTTTTGTTGTTGTTGCTAACCTTTGCGAAAACAAAAAACTTATTATTTTTATTTCCCCATTTATTATACTGTTGCTATGGTCTGTTGTTGGGAATGTTCGTTTGGAATATTTGGCACAAAAAAATAAATAATGGAAATACCAGTACGTGTCTTCACAATAGCCAAACATTTTATTTCTTCAGTTTCAAGTTACATGTTTAGAATAACCAATGTTCACAGGCAGGTCTGATTTCACAACTAAATTGCATTTAACAGATTAACCACTTACACGCTGTTATGATATCTTTATTTTGTCGTCAAATTTAATATTTACAGTAATGAAATAACTAACTGACTGTCGGTAACATACATACTGAGTAAATAATGCACTGAATACTCATCAACTGACTAACAAACTCGCTAATTCATTAACTTACTCTAACATACCACTAGAACACTTTAGGTCACTCGATGTTATATTTGACTCAAACTCTTTCTTAAGCTTTGGAGAAAGTTCCAAGGATTAAGATCATGAATACGACTTACATCGTAACTATATAGATATGAATATTTATAAAGAGCGAAGGAGAAAAAATTAATCAAACAAAGCTTCTTTTTCGAATTACGGTTATAAATAACAAAATCTAGCAAAACAATAAAGACGATAGGCTTAATATTTACACACTTCTTATTGAAATACACTATAGACTATTTAAAATAAATATGGAAAAATCTGCAATATGGTGTGATTTCTACCACTAATATTAAGCCTAACATTAATTTATACAGATGTTTCGTATGTTTTATTTTTGTCTCAGTTTTTTTGTAAACGCTTTTTTATATACTTTGAAAACATTGTATTTTCCAGTTGATTGATGAAACCTCAGAGTATAGTCTGTTCCTCTATTTCATTTACAAAAGTGCGATATAATTTGTTTGTATTATTTTGTGAGGACAGCAAAATTATTTTTCTTCACTTGATAACGATTTCATTTATTTCTGTATTAGGACGTTTTTCACGAACATGTTATTTAAGAAAGTTATTTATACAATTTATTAATACTATTTTTAATTTATTAATATAAGAACCTGCATATAAAAATCTAATCTACTATTACATATTGTGGCTTTTAAAATTAGGTGTGAATATTTGTGTTCTCATTACAACTATCGCTTCGTCAAAATCTTGTATCTTCTAGATCTAGAGACTTTTAAAACAAGCTCATTAAGTTAAGGAACAATTTTAGGTGTAATTTAAGTTCTTATGAATATCCTTGAGAGTAATACTATTTCATCCTAGACCTTTGTTGAATATAAAAGATGGCATAAGTTCGCTAATTGAGTACCAGGGGGCAGATACTGCTTCGCAAATCTATACCTATAAAAATTAATGATTCCACTGCTAAATGATGTAAAATATGTAAGATCTCAAGTACATATTATTTGTTTTTATTTATTATTTTTATTCTAGTGCTCTGGGTATACTATCCTAGTAGTACATAATGCTAGCATTGGTTAGTGAATACATGTGTGAATACAATATGTTCTTAATTAAAGTCACAACATGTCTTTCTGCTTGGCCAGTCTACCATTCTCATTACTTGTATGGAAGCAGTTTATTAACAAAAACGTTTTAAAAAAATTTCAAAAAAGAAACAAACTTATAAAACCTAATAAACGGATGAATAAATAACAATTCGTTGCGAGAAGACCCTAAACATTATTTATCTTAGAAAATTATCAAAGCGTTCAAGCGTTAATAATATATCATTATTATTCTAATTATATTCTACAGTCGACACTATATATATATAAGAGTCTGTTGTTTCAAGACACATATCTACGCAAAACTGGATGTATTACGATGTTATACATTGCCCCCCAGTGGCACATCGGTATGTCTGCGGACTTACAACGCTAGATACTGGGTTTCGATACCCGTGGTGGGCAGACCACATATGGTGTAGCTTTGAGCTTAATTATAAACAAACAAGGTGTAATACATTATTTACTTCAAATTTTCCACAGAAATAATTTCGAATAATTGTTTAAAATTATTAATATTATAAATGTTTAATGTAAAAATACTGATACGAAAATGTGTTGTTGTTTGTTATTAAGCACAATGCTACATAAAGGGCTATCTGTGTTCTGCCCACCACGGGTATCGAAACCCGGTTTCTAGCAGTATAAATCTGCAGACATACCACTGTGCCACTGTGGGGTCAATACAAAAAGAGAAACCATTTATTGCTTTCTGCATTTTATTTCTTTATTGCTATTTTAACTTTGTTCAATGCTAAACAATTGAGATAGGTGATTAATATGATTCTCAGAATGATAGAAAATTGGTTTATATATCAATATTTGTTCAAATGTTTCACATTCGACTGGATGTTTTTATGTATAATTGTTTGCCAATTCAGTTTTCCCTCTGCCCTGTATGGACAGGTGGTTAGGGCGTTTGACTCACAATCGAATCTCCATCCCAACAAATATGCTCGCCCTTTCAGTCGTGAAGGCGTTATTATGTGACGGTCAATCGAACTATCCGTTGATTAAAGAGTAGCCAAAGAGTTGGCAGTGGGTGGTATTATGGACAGCTAGCACAGATAGTCCTCGTGTAGCTTTGTGCAAAATTCAAAGCAAACCAATCATTCTTCTCTCGGCTAAGGTCTAGACCTACAATGAATTATGATTGTTAATCATAGTTTTCAAAGGATTAAATAATATGTTTCAATAAGGGATCAAAACAGATCATATCACAGTTGGGTATAAATCATCCTTATATTAGTAACAAAGATGAATGATTGCTTATGACATATTACATCCTTACCGCGTCATAATTCCCAAGATGGCAGTTATTGATATAAAGACTCGTATTTTAACTATATTAAATATTTTGTGTAAATTACTTGTGGACTGATTAGAGAAATTGGTATATAATTAGAAAGAAATCAAATATTTATGGAAATACCCATGTGATACATGAGTTACAAACGAGGACAGATTGCATCTTAATAGTTATTTTATGATAAGTACAATATATTAACATAGAAAATATGAAAGAAAATTTGCAATTGTATTATGTAGTTACCTGAAACCTGTAGTTACCTTGTTTTATGCCACCACAAGTTTATAAATGTATGATTGGGAAACATTGTTCGAAATATCATGCACTACCACACATAAAACAGCTAGGTTATTTGGTCAACCTTAATTACATTCATTCACCTAATCACAAATGCATTGATACCAGTTCGTGCTAATGTATAACTTACCATTCTGGAGGTAACGTTCAAAATAGTATTTACAGCTTAGTCTTTGTTTGATAAGAAATGTACTGGTTTGTCCTATATTACAAAAACAGTATGTCCCAAGTTATTTTAGAACACTTTTGAGGAGATTGAGGCTTATAACTGGACCTCGTTTATTATTAACATTAACATTTTCACGCACCTTCTTAAGAATTTTATCACAGCTTCTGATGAAAGATGACATTTCGTCTCAGTCTGTAGAATAGAGTAGCCTTCAACAAATGAAACGTTGATTCTTTTTCATTTGTCATATAACGCTTGACAGTGCATTAATAACGCTATTGCTTGGAATAGTGTCTGTGCTGTGTCGGATAACATCTAATAACAGTGTCAGCTATCCAAATTTGGCTTTGCTCTGATGCAGTTAATTTCCATACGATAGAAAAGAGTAATTCCGTAATAGTTAAATTTATTTCCATTTTATTCATTGTTACTATTACTATTCTAAATACTGCATATTAGTTCATAAGGAATTTACGACATGATATTCATTATGGCGGTTAGCGTGACAGAATAGCCAATCAAAACTTTCACTATCTATTGCCTGTGCATTTTATGAATTAATTCAAAACAATGATTAATTTATTTTACTACCTCAGCAATTTTATTAATTTACAGTATATTGTAATTTCATGATCTGAATCATGAGCATTATTTTAGGTTAGCAAAATATCAGAAATAACTGCATGAAATAGTGACTGTTTGTGAGATGCAGATCAGGTATTCTGAGGTAAAACAATTCCGACAAGTATCAGATAGATAAACATTCAAGTAACAGCAGATTCGGTTAAGAAGTAAGAAGGAAGGCAGTGTTCTCTAGTTGATAACTTGACTGAGAAATAAACATATTGGACACATTTGAAAGACAATGAAAACAACCTCTATTTAAATAGAACAAAAAAAAAACAGTGTACGTACATGTATAAACAAGGGGACGATTGTCTCTACTGGATCAGTGAATACTTCATCAACTTTCCAACATTCATGTTAAATCTCTGCTGTAGATGAAAACCAAGTAAAACTCAAAAATTGCACTGACTCAAGAGGTAATCTCACTGTCTGCAGGCAGTGAAGGGTAATATAGATGTGGGACGTTGTGGATTTGAGCACCCACATCTCGCTCTCCTACTTGTTTTTAATTTGATGATTTTATTTGATTTTTCAATGAATTTCGTCATGTGAGACTGGCGAACGGAGGTTAAGACTGATAGGTGATGTGTCCCCACCACAATGTGGGTTCTACTTCGGCAATCACCTTCAATACCCAGGGCATATTTTATATTAGATATTATAGCCTGTACCCTGATGATCCATTTAATTTATGCAGCGTTTTTAATAAATTTATTTTTTTGGTTTGGGCTTGTTTTGTTCATTTAAAGGATATTTATATATATACACACACACACTCAAAAGAATGTCCTACTAAAATTAGTACAATCTTTGTTGTTAAGCCCAAAGCTACACAATGGGTTATCTGTACTGTTCCCTCCATGGGTATTAAAACCAGGTTTTTTAGCATTGTAAGTCTTCAGACATAGTGCTGAGCCATTTACAGGCCATGTACTAGCTTATGGTGTAAATTACTAAGTTTTTACTGTGTGGGTTTTATTTTCTTCTTTTTGGTCAAGTATGCATACAGCTTGCATATTCGTCCCTTAACATATTGCATCTTTAATTGAAACTATGTTAACAAAACGTACAATGAAACTCTTTGATTATTAAGAATGTTTCAATCTTCATAACTGAAAATATTCCAATTACAATAAAAAAAACACCAAATTTATATATATATATATATATATATGTGTGTGTGTGTGTGTGTGTTATGATACGTGAGCCACTGTCTGTGAATTTCACTTAATACAGATAACTTCACTTGCTCAAGAATATTCAGCTTGATCAAGTCAAAATCTTTTCTGAATTATGCTACGAGAAACGCCCTCCAGTAGTACAGCGGTATGTCAGCGGGCTTACATACGCTAGAATCCGGGTTTCGATACCCGTGGTGGGCAGAGCACAGATAGCCCATCGTGTAGCTTTGTGCTTAACTACAAACAAACAAGCTACGAGAAACAACACGTTAAACTATGTCCTGAAAAAAACCCTAAATAAAACAATGTTTCTCTCTAGCAGAGTTGAGCTTTATTACTTGTATTTATTTTATAAACATTCACTGCCTGCTGAAAATATTTGCATCAAAATTTGCATCAATTTTTAATGTTGAAACCAAATCATTTGTCTTCATGCCATTTCTATTGATTGCTGTGCTTTTGAGAGGAAATACAATTTTCTCTTAGCTCATAGATCTGGCATACTTCTCATTTAAATAGATATGAAACTCTTAGTAAATAAGGGTGACATGATCCTAAGAGTTCTCACCATCCAACAAGATCATGGAAGTTATTCTCTTGAAATGTTGGACGACACATCACATCAGAAAATTAACTCAGTGGCCTGGAAAGCCAGGGACTGAAAAATCCCTTCATTCGCATGCTTGTCCTAACTGTTAATCAAGAGGAAATCCCACAGTGTAGTGTAAATCACTTGGTAGCTTGGAAAGAAAGGAATGCTACTTTCTTTCATTCATCAGGCTCTGTCCTAATGATTTCTTTTAGCTTTGGTTATCAAGTAGTAGTGGTGAAATGTAATTCATACATTCTACCAGACATTACTATGTGATAGCACAGAAAGCAAGGAACACTATTTACTTTCATTTGTTGGTTGCACAAATTAAAAACCATCTTAGCTTGTACCTGTGGGTGCTCACTGTCTCACCTGTTGGAGAAACAGCTCCAGCAGGTGGAGGCCGTCCAACAGCGACACATTCAGTCTTTCTTGACCAGTTATTTTTGGCCTGGATTTGAGGCGGGGCTGAGTTGTATTGGCTTAGATTGAATAGGTGCCGTATTCCATGTCTGTGACTCTCATTTGTCCTCAGTTCTCTAAACTATCCCTCTTGATAGTGTTGAGTACTTCTACATCTAGAATAAGCCATTCTTTAATACGAACGTTCTTTAAAGCTATTTTTAATACGAGAGATAAGGCAAGGGTCAGTACAAACGCCAATAAAAACAAAAACTCTGCAACATATCCTGTACACAACACAAGAATGTCTCCTTCATATCTTGTTGGGATATTGTCAGATATAACTAATTTACTAGAAAGTATCAGATTGTTAATTCTACAAATAACAGCAGATTCAACTAAAAAATAAGGGAAGTATCCTATAGTTGATAACCTGACCAAATTTTAAGTTGCTTGGGAAATAAACAGATTGGACACATTTGAAAGAAGTGAATGCAATCGTTATTCAGACATAACAATAAAAAATAGGGAGCATACCTTCGTAAACAAATGGATAACTATCTTTACAGTTTCAGTGAATAGCTCATCAGCTTTTTGTCTCTCAAGATGAAGCTCTGCTGAACTATTCACAATGATAACCTTGTAGAACTGACCTAAGAAAGCATGCCTGAATTCAACAGATAAACTTGCTTTCTTTGTCCAGTTGACATAGTCAGTTGTGACTTTTGTTTCTGCACTGCATTACTCATCTGTTAAATTCAATCAACTTCATGATCGGCCAGCACAGAATATGATATCGACACCCCCTTTTAACTCAGATGATATATGTTACTGCAATATCTTCTCGCATAGAATAGACCTTACCTACAATATATAACAGAACAAGGTAAACACAACAAGGTAATCTTAACATATTTTCTGAACCACATGATTCCGCCATTGGAGCAGGGAAAGTAAATAACTGAAAATAATTACAACTTATATACTACTAAAGCAGAAATAAAGCGTGATATTTACACGTTCATAATATTATTTTCACACACGTGTATTTTCTATTTTCTGTGTTGCATTAGATAGGTGCGTCTAACAACACGTACTCCCAGGTGGATAATAATGTCTCTGTCCAGAAACTCTCACTGAAAACTACTTGCAAACTGTCTTTCTTATTACTAAATAATAATAAGTTGTTCTAAGACTGAAGTATTTGTTGCAATTCCATGTTATTGTTGTTGTTTGTTTTCAGTAAATGTGGATGGACCACAATAAACTGCCAAACTGTAAACTGATGACCATCTCTGGATCTTTCTCCTTCCTTGATTTTCATTTCCTGACGCTATGTTTTTTGTGAAATATACCACCCGGCATGTGTAGCACATAGTGTCTTCATTGACACTTTTCTTCCTACCGGGTGTTCATAGCCGACGACAAGGTCAAGTTTTTTGTTTTACCCCGATAAAATGTTTTTTGTTTTTTTTACACAAAAACGAAAATAACAGAAAAACACGTTAAGGGATATTGTCCTATTTTCAGGTCTGAATTGCATTATCAGCACAGTATATTCCAGTTTCATAAATATTTGGATAAGTAAAATAGGTGCTTTTTTCAATAGTTCGCAGGCTGTCTTTGCCGCAACAGTCAGATAATACGGCGTCGTTTCGCAAGTTTACTTACAGTGAGAAAGATATATCTGCTCTTCTAAGATTTCAAGCTGGAGAAGCCATTTTTGAATGTTAAATAGAACTAAAAACAGCAGCGAATTAAAACAGTTAACTTTAGTGAGTCTTTTATTAGTGAAGCAGTACACTTCAGTGTGGATACATTTAGTATAACGGATCTTCCACCTACCTCTTCGTTTTACCTACATTTTATTCTACAAAACTTAGGAAGACTAAAACCTTTGTGTGTAGCGTAGCACGACATTGGACTTACCACGCGCTAATGTACCAATCCTGTAATCCATGGAGTATAGTTGTAATTCAGGTCATGTCGTTTTTTTGTTGTTTTTTTTTGTTATCCCTGCTGTGTTAAAGAACAACTCTGGAGCCTACTGCCATAAACATGGTGTTTTATTATGCGACTTTTTATCCTCTTCAGAAAACATGCACAAGTAAAATTATCTAAAACCGTTAAAATCACATTTATATACCATTATTTTTTTAATACTTCGAGACACAACCTGCTGTGTTGGGCGCTATATTTTTGTCACAATATTGGCATTTCCTATTACAGATTAATTATGCCTTCCCTTGCATTCTAAGATACAAAGATGTGATTCAATCAAACATACTCATTGTTGTTCAAGGACAAGTAAAAATTCACACTCCTGATATGTGTGTAAGGATGGGAATTTATAAAAAGAATGTAAAGTGATTTAAGTGATATGTAAAAACGATTTTTTTAAATCGCAACATAAAGATAATTTTGTGCTTACGGCAATTTTATAAACATACTTTTTAAAATATACATTCACAATTAAGCTTACTTGTATGAAATATGACTCATTGTAGATATTATTATTTAATATTTCATAATTCTATTGCATGTGTAAAATCACTTATGAAGAAGAGTGTGAATTCACAATTTTTTAAGTATAGTTATTTTATTAGTATTTCGCAAATTTAAAAGTGTGAAATCATATTTTTTCAGTAACAAACCCGTATCCCTTGCACTGGTTAGAGATAAAACAAAATAACAACATTATTTTACTTAAGTAGAAATAAATCTCTAATAACTTATCTTTATTTTCTATTTATTTTAAAAATGTTGAATTATTAAAGAAGCGCTATAACTTTGAAACAATTGTTTTCCCACACCAACTTTATATTGTGTAATTTAAATATATATGAATTATAAAGATAAAAATTCTACTTCGTACCATCTCAAAACTTAAACTAAGTTTGAGTGAAAAGCATAGTAGATTTTTCAAACTTCGTTATTTAATATTTCATGTTTTGTTCTATTTTAACACACCATTTGTTTTTATTAAGACGATGTAAAAAATATTTTTAAAAAGTAATTCCTGTGTAGATAACTCTTATTCACTTATAATTCAGAAGAAAATCCAAAGGAATGAACAGTATTATACTTTGAAATTAACTAAAAGTAAAATCTAAAGAGTGACTGAAAAAATGTTAAATTTGAAAAGGTAAACGTAAGAATAAAACATATTTTGAACTTTTCAATATCTTTAAGTTTTCCTTGTTTTTTCAATATGCAAAATTTGTTTAGAATTTTTTCGACGAATCAGTCATTTATCGGGATTTATAGGGAAACGTTCAAATTAGTCAACTGCTTATAATATCGAATATTGGCTAAGGTTGTCATGAGTCTTGCTGAGTTGCCTTTTCAAAATCATTTTAATATAAAGTCGCGATTGAAGGCATGTATCAGAATTTCATTTTGACACTGTTTGGCTTATTGTAAGTAGTGTGGTGGTATCGAAAACTAATCGTTCTGGGAAGTGTACGTAACATTAATTTCCTATCCAACATATAAAAAATGTGCTCTTATCGGAAATTTATAATTTATAGGACGAGGTTACACTTTGTACTTTATGGCAATAGAGAACAAAGAATATTGATCAACCATTTATAAGCATGCTTACAACAAGTCATACTCCAGTCACGGTAAGCAAAGTGTGGGTTCTTGTAACAGGTGAGAATCACCGAACCCAGTTGCTACTGGCAACAGTTGTCCACGTGTCCCAGGCAACAGTACGCAACATAACAATAATGCTCTCTGTCTGGAAACGAAAACAACAGGGTACAAGTTTACTAAGATAAGGCTTCATGTCATACCTACCGTTAAGCTACCAAATACTTTAAAGAGTTGCAGAACGAAACGAGCATTCGTGTTACTCCATACAAAGACATAGCGGTCAAGTCGCCGAACGCTTCATTTAAGGAATTCTGTTCGATCCGATTGTTAAGGCGAGCGTTGAAGAGAAACCTTCGTCCTCGTACATTATATTGATTATGGAAAACGTTCAGGCAGAAGTAGTGTGTTTTAGACATGATATTCTTACAAACGGGATTTTGCTTCAATGCAAACTACGCTGCAGGGCTATTGTCAGGGTCACGATCGTCAGATACAGCATGATCGCATGTTGCACTAGCCAAGGACTGTTACAATGTGGTGAGACTCCAAAATCATTTTAATATAACGTATTCAACCTTTGTAGCAGGACAAGGAAAAAATGGTTTTTATAAGTTATTACTTTAAAAACTGATAAAATACAGCTATTCAGATATTTTATTTTTATTAACCTGAGTGACACCACACATATGCGAACGTTGGCTAAATGATCAAGTTAGAGACCCTTAGTGGTTCCGAATTCTGAAGTAAGAATCAGAACAACAGCAAACAAGTTAACATAGCCTCAACCACAAAGGCTCTGTCCATCACCATGAATCGAATAATAGAATTGACTGTCACCTTTTTTGTAACAAGTCTATAGTGGGGCGCTTTTACCAGCTTTAAATCTCAAACCGAAGACCCTTCCTGCACAGCCTGACACTCAAAGCCTAAGCCATGCCAGGTCCTAGCTTAATTCTCACATATAAGAATAATAAAGAAATATATAATAACAAAGAAATAAAGACATTTTTGAAAATAAAAATATCTTACAATGATAGCACAAATTCATAATCCAAACAAAGAGGAAAATAATTGTTGATAATAATGAGTTCACTTACAAAATCTCTCCAGTATTACATTAGATTCAAGAAATACTTGGTATTACTTATAAAACAAACAGAAGGGTTTATAGAAATATTTTCATTCTTGTGTGAAAATAAATGAGAATGGTGGGTATGAATATTTATTTGATGAAATAAGTAAACGTTCGTATCAGCTAAAACAGAGAAACTATAAAACGTTCTGGCGTTTTCTGGAAAAACAAATCGTCCAACAATGTTGGATATACCTTTTATTACTCGTTAGATTCAGAGAGAAAATTTACGACTTCGACAAGAGACATAAGTTGTCGACTCCTTCTATCCAACACTTACCTTTATCTTTCTGTCCATGTTGAACTGTCGTCAATATCACCACCATATATAATCAAGTAGCATTGTATGGGTGAGAAAATAGATTATTTTTACCATGAGAGCAGAAACTTGTAAAGATAAAAATAATTTCATACCAGATAGTATCTATATTATCCGTGCTATTTTACTTCAAAAATTATTAGAATATATATCTAGATACATTTACAATATAAAAAGGTGCTGTATCTTTGTAAATAGTAGTATTAAAAGCATTGACGTATTTGAAGAAGCCAATTTTATTATAGGTTATCATGTTAGATTTTATGCTATTCGATGTAGAAGTATTACATTCACTACGTTGATCCAGAATTTATTTCTGAACAAACCACATTAAAGGGAATAAATATGTATAAAAAGGTATGTAATGCCACAACATACTGTGAAATCTATTGAGTGCTTCTACACTTGAAACTGTTACTGTGAAAATAAATCTCATTAATTAGCTTTACAACCATCAGCAAAAACCACAGTAAAATTTATCCTTCTTATTCAAACGTATCATGCCATGAAATAAAAATTATCAGATCACATTGTTTCTCACTGAAACAATAAAAAAACCTTATTGTTGTTAAACCTGTCATCCACAACATTCTGAACTCTGTTACTATAGGTTGAACCAAACATCACAGTTCAGTTATAATAAAAGAGAAAATGAGATTTCAAATAACAGGTGCTTCAAACATTTTTTTTTCTTTTGGAGTCTAATGCAATAAATAATTTGCCAGTAGAACAAAGTTATTACTCATTGTTCAATATCTTCGGAGTCGTTCAAAGATAAATCTGAAAACTAGATGTACTTCCTCTAGGTCCCCAAAAGTATCCTGTTTCAAGAGATATAAGACCAAAATTAAGAGTAACAAATATTTTTATTTCTTCCTTTGGAAGTTCATATGTCATGCTATGTTGTAGCCTAGAGAGTGCATAGCTCTTCTCGAGATTCAAGGCATGCGCACGTTTTACTGACGTCACAACAGTACAAATTGCAACGTTAAGTGTCCCTTATTTGATGTCATCTTAGTGTTTATTGACTAACTGACATACAACACACAAATGTATAGTGGTGTGACTGGTTAAAACAAATGACTCCTCCAGGCGGCCTTCGGCCCCCTTTCAGATATATTAATTTTCTTCCTATTCAAGAAAATTTGTGTTAAAAAAAAAGAAATACGTGTATCTATTAACATATTTGTAGAATTAAGTATTTTTTGGTAAGAATATATGTTGTTGTTGTTTTTCTATTATTTTAAGGTTTCATCAAAATAACACTTAAGTGTTAAAATAGTATTACAAAATAGTTTTGAAAATATTATCACTATTTGTAATACTTTGTTCATTTTGATCATTCTGTCGTATTGTTAGGCTGCACGCATGTCAAAACTTTCAATGATAATGTATTGTTATCTGTCTTTTACGTTATATGACATTTGAAATGTTTTATTATTCATTTTTTTGTATTTATTTTTCAGAATATTTGCACAACGAAACACAAGGACCATCTCCACTATTGATTTGTAATTTTGAACTGATAGACTAGAAGGTTGGTCATATTTCTTCCTTGCTGAAAATCCTCACCCGGATACTCACACAGTACAACACAATATTAATTTTAGAAGAAGATAAAACAACGAAAGTAGAAGCAATCAACACTAAGATATAAAACGGCTTGCTCACCAAAACCATGACTTTATGATCAAACCTTTTATAGCGTTTTTTGGACTGGGCATAGCATGTTGAATTTTGAATCTAAGCGGTTCGCGTCTAGTTGACGCAAAAACGTGCTTTGCACTTTAGGTCAGTGGGTGTGTTATAGAGTGATGGTGAAATACTACAATTCGGTAAGAGTAGCCTAAGAGCTAGCAGTAGACACTGTTTATAAACTTCTTTAATATGCACGTCGATGATTTGAAAAAAATTAAGGTTCAACTCTATAAAATCGCATGGATACCCACGCGTAAAACATAGATTAATTAGTTTGAATTTAGAATTAAATGTACACCTTATACATGACAAAGACGCCATTTAGATAAGGAATTAAATGATAGAATTAAGCAACATGATGGTTTTAATATTTGCTATGAACTTGCTGAGTTCATAAAATCATCACGACTGCACACGTTATAATTATGAAACATTTATTTTTTTTCTATTTATAAAGAATACATCCAGAAAATCGTTAACGTAAGCAAACTCTTAGTTAATCCCATGTTTTTCAATTACTAGCCTAGAAAATCTACACAGAATTAAAGAAGCATAAGGATCGATAACAGCACTGAAAAACTTCTAGAGCAAGGGATTGTTTCCACGCAACAGCACTGAAAAACTTCTAGAGCAAGGGACTGTTTCCACGCAATAAATTTTCTGTTGTTTACGAAGATTTTTGATATTTCTGCCCGGCACTCATAATTTTTACAGATTTTTTGTAATAAAAGCATATTACAAAAAAATCTTAATTCAGAACGTAACCTCACGAAAACCGTGCCTTAATCATAAAACCGACTAAATTTTAACATTATTTCAAAGTAGTTGTACAAGTAATATGAGTACTTGTAAACACATGTGAATGGGCAATCTTCCGATAAAATTAAAATACTTATACATTTTATACTGGAAAGATACGAAGTATAGAATTAATTTCGGATACTGATACATAATAGTTTTTCCTTCAGTTGAATAGCTGCTCCAATTCTGTAAAGGTTACCTGAACATACATGTTATATTAAAATTCTTAGTTCGAGTAACATCACCAGATAAACGTGTTTAAATGATATCCATGAACCAAAGTGCCAGAAGACACGAAAAACAATAGTAAATAACACTCGTTAAAGGCAAAAGTAGGAATCTTGTGGGTGTATATGTACTTTACCATGGTGAAGCTAATGTATTAAAAAAAGAAACTTGCTAGTGAAATGTACTCAAATACTTCTTATGTGCTTATAACACAGATTGTATGAGAAAATTAATTTATATTACCTTTATAAATGTTTACCAAATGAAAGTATAAAAACCAGCATTAAGTTACAAATTATTATGCAAACTCCAACCTCACCGTGTCTTTGAGTTTTACAGCAACCAACTTAAAACAGACACCAAGAATTTCTCACCCTCAAAAATGTAGGAGTAGGTGTTAAATCCTCTTTATATTTAATTTTTTTCCCAAATTTGCCTCCTTTGTAACAAAAGTGGTTGATCTTCAGTGTGATTTTAACCTTTGATATGCATTCATCAAAAGTTAATCAACTGAGCCTTTGAGAGACATGAAACTCTGGTAACAGAATTGATTAAAATCGGAAGAAAACTTCCGAATTATATTGCACACATAAACACACACACACATAGACACATAGAGGATTGAAAGCTATATCCCGCTGTCGTGTGTGGGTAGAAACGGAAAGACAGAAATCATAAATATTTCGTGCAGGAGACTGAAAATACTTTTACTGAATCTTTACATAATCTCTTATAAAAGAGTTTCATGAAACATGAATAAACGAACATGCCATACCAGCTTCACCCAGTAAGTGGTAAGATTTTCAAATGCATCCCACAAAGTGAGGTCATGGTGGCATCCATTTTCGTGAGAAATAAAAATTTATTTTTCTTGATGCTACAGCTCATATGATTTTATACCTATTGAAATTGTAATATAATACTACAAATTGTTCTATGAGAAAGGGCGAGATTTTTCAATTTAAAAGCACAAATATACATTGAAAAATCGTTATGTGAAAATTATATATATTCAGTTTGGCTTTATTATTGAAGTGAACGTGCGTTTTGAAGTATATATATATTGTATCAGACGGTATAAAACTACACACAATAAAAGATAGTTTCTCAAGTAAGGAATTTTCAAGCATTTAAGATAATATTACTGTGAACACTTTCTTCCGTATTCAAGTAGGATATAAAAGTTGAAAAGTATATATATATATATATGTATGTACTGTGTAAAAAAATAAGGAAGATAAATGAAGAGCAACCATAAAGAAGAATAACATTTACAAGTAATGGATTTGTTTTCTACGCTTAAAGCTTTATTTGTTTATTGTTAAACGCGAAGCCACACTATGGAGTATCTACGCTTTACGCAAGCCAAGTATCAATTCCGAAAATTTTAGTGCTACAAACCCTCAACTCACTGCTGAGAAAATAGGCAAGGAATACACTGAAAGCATTTGAAATAGTTATGTGCAAATAGAATAATAATTAATATAAAATAAAAAAATAAACTTTAGAAGTATATATTTAAAAATAGTTTCTTTTGAAGAGGGCCCGGTCAGGTGGTTAGGGCGCTTGACTCGCAAACATGCTCGCTCTTTCAGCCGTAGGGACGTTATAAAGTTACGGTCAATCCCACTATCCGTTGATAAAAGAGTAGCCCAAGAGTTGGCAGTGGGTGGTGATGACTAGCTGCCTTCCCTCTAATCTTTCACTGCTAAATTAGAGACGGCTAGCGCAGATAGCTCTCGTGTAGCTTTGCACGAATTTCAAACACAAACAAACAAACTTTGAAGAACTGCCTATTAATACGAGTCGTATTTGGTTCAACTTGACAGTATTGCATTTAAAAAAAGCATGTAATTGTTTTAAGATTACAGAATCGCTTCTGAAAACCAAATGAATAAACGAAACGAAGAAGGATGTATTTATAAAAAGCAACTTTGAAATATGAGCCTAAACTGTTATGAAACGAGTAATATATCCGCTTTATATCATACAAAGTAGAATGATTGAACTTCATGAAGATACTAGTCACGGCACTGCTGCACTGTGTTATTCTGATAGTGGCTGTATGTCTTTTTTGTTTATATAAGGCTTTGATCACTCACTTTACGATATTGCAATTTTTCTTCTGAGTATTTATATGAAGGAAAAAGAAAAGAGATGACAACCCGTAATTTATTTTAGACATATTTCTCAATTCTCACATGTCCTTCACTTCCTGTTAAATGTACACGTGGTCTGGATGCAGTATCGACCTCCAGAATATTCTTTTTGAATATCAAACTCGTTAATTTTGTTAATTCAATCTTTATCGCATTTTCTCTCTTAGGTCAATATAGTTTTCTGGCGATAAGCGAGAAAAGTTATCCACGTAGCTTAAAACTAGTGAAAAATGCTAAGTTGAAACAACGGGTTTTCTCAGTTTTCATAATTTGGAGAATGTGGTTTTCTTACATATTTGTTTTCTCAGAAACTGATTCGAAAGAACAGTAATGGAATTGCTAGTCCGTTAGGATTTGATATGAATTTAATTGTTCAAAAGTTATATATTTATAATCTTTTTTTTTCTATATTCAGATTCGGTAAGATAGATTTGTTACTACTTTCAACGTTTTCTTTTCACAATTACCAGTACACTATTAAAAGACAATCAATATTTTAGAAAGTCCCATAATCATTCTATTTTGGTTAATTAAACTATATACTATATTTGTTTGTTTGTTTGAATTTATGCA
>NW_013665612.1:433284-447207 GCF_000517525.1 Limulus polyphemus
ACCCGGTTTCTAGCGTTGTAAGTCCGCAGACATACCGCTGTGCCACTGTTGGGCGTATACTATATTTCTAACTGATACACTCAATTATATAAGAATAGATAAACGAAGCTTTATTTAAAGCTGAAAAAAAAAGACTTTTATGAGAAATTATTGCTCATCAAACAAATTATGCTCTGTGTAATTAGCATCCTCTGTTTTTCAAACTTATAATGGACCCCGATCTATAGAACTATTTTGAATTACAATAAAACAAAAACTCGTCAAATGTCACAACAACTTATTTTTTATACTAAAAAAGCGGGTAAAACAATGTGGATATCTATATTGTTTTCTTTATCACTCACTGCATGATCATTTATTTTTCTTAGTTTTAGTGCTAAACGAAATATCTTAGTACTTAGCACAAGCCCCTATCTATATATCTACATGTAAATAACTCACGAAAACTCATTGAATTAATGAATGTGTATGGTGTCTGACATTTCCAACTTGAACGATACCATTTCATGTAATACATGGGTTGAGCTGCTAGGTCAGAGATTTCAAGGTTCAGGGTTCCTAATTTGAATTTCTGATGAAAGGGGGTTAGCCAATTAGCAGTATCAATTGGCTATATGGCTAATTCAAACTAAATTATGAGACTTGCCCTCTCTTTTATCACACTCTCACAGCAGAAAATGCGGATCGTATTTAGCGGCATAAAGCGAAATCGAACCTTAGATTTTCGATTCGCAATCTTGGTACACTAGTTACGATATCATGTTCTCCCCCGCACCTTAATAAGTATTGAACGTCCAAAATATCAGATGAACCTAAAGCGTATTGATAACGATCTGGTTCGTTAATTAATTTATTTAATGCAGCTGCTTACTAATTCTTACATTTTACATTTTAGAAAATTACTACTTATATTAGGTCAATTAAGAAAAATAAAATAAAACACGTCTTTAAAGTGAAAGACAGAAAACAAAACAATTAAGTACGCCCTCTTTCTTACACAAAAGTACAAAAATTCATAGGTCACATGCTTTTTCTCACTTTAATATTATACAATTTGTTACTTTTCATATTGACATTTTTACCGTTTTTATTAATTTAGTTCACATTAAACTTCTTGCATAGTGAAAGTTACCTGCTATAATAGCAATCTCTGTATAATAGTTAAACATTTCTGACTATTGCTTACATACACGTATATGTGTAAAAATCACTGAAAAGGACATCACGCTGGTGTATAATAATTTAAGTACTTTGTCTTTCGGCATTTTGCGCAAAGCTACTCACTAGCCTTCCCTAATTTTGAACTGATAGACTGATCATTAAATCACATATAGCTTTTTAAGTGCAAACTAGTAAAATTGTTCTGCTTAAAAACTTCTGTTGTTAAGTTGGAATTAACCTCGTAAAATTGTTCTGCTTAAAAACGTTTGTTTTTAAGTTGGAATTAACCTTGTTGCAGAACAATTTTTTAAAAACTTCTGTTGTTAAGTGGGAATTAACCTTGCAATTTTTTTCTGCTTAAAAACTTCCGTTGTTAAATTGGAATTAACCTTGCAAAATTGTTCTGCTTAAAAACTTCTGTTGTTAAGTTGGAATTAACCTTTTAAACCTAAACGAATAAAATCATTATTCATTTCAGACATTTGAGCAAATCTACAGCCCTGTTTAGGGCATTCGATTCGCAATGTGATGGTTACGAGTTTTATAATGGCCATAAGGTGATTAGTGAAATTTGTGTTTGTGTGTGTTTGTATATGTTGATGAGTTTTTGAAACAAGCATGTAAAAGAGTTATCCGAAATATAAACAAAAGTCAACGTATGGTAAAGTTAAAAAAATCGTACAGAAAGAAGCTAATTGCTGCAAAACTTTATCAAATTATAAGTCTAGAGTATTTGTTGTTCATAATTCTTAACATGTTTAATCAAAGCAATACGCTTAAAATAATTATATCGCCCTTTCTCTCCTCAATTAGAAAATAACGAATTTTGATTCTCGTAACAGCTATTATGTATAGTGTCTTGAGCGACAAAATTGGAAGGAAAAATTAAGGAAGACCACCATACAAAGATATCAACCCTTCTACTCATTGTTTGTTGTTTTGTATGGGTTTGTTAGCCACATGAGAACGCTTTTGGTGTGAATTTATTATCCCATCGTGGAATAACAATGTATATATTATGTTAGCTATTTGTGGCTTGGTCCATTAACAATAGATAAGAAAGCCTTTGCAGCCTCGATGTCATTGTCATAGTCGTGTCAAAGCTATTTATTTCTTACAGTATTCAAATGCATGCTTTTAATGATAAGCATGAATTTTCCGGATTAAAAACATATACTAGAAGAAATCAACAAATATTATAATATTATACAGAATGAGGTTTTTATAAAATTATATTTTAACATTGTTCCGGTGAATATGTATAAATAGTTTTGTTTTACACATCATTCTATAGACTTACAACTTATATGCTTTGATGGTTTACAACTATATGAACTGCTCTGACAAAAAAAGGCAGTTTTTGCTACTTTTAAGATGTTGTAAAAAACAATGGCTTTTGAATGTATCAAGTTTTAGAATGATATTCCACATAAACTTTTCTACCCCAGACAAAACATTCAAAATAAATAAATATGTACATAAATTGAGCTATCTATATGCTAAGCACTGTAACGTAAAAAAAAGCTAAGTTTTAGAATTTACATACCACAGCAATATTATAGACTTGCTTTTGAAAATTTGGGAATTTTACGAAATAATAACGATTTTTCTTCAAACTCTAGAAACCGAGTTTCGAAACCTGTGGTCAGATAGCCCATTGTGTAATTTTGTGCTTAATTACAAACAGACAAACAAACAATTAACGATTTTAATTAGTGTGAAATAAAAAATAATTAAATACGATATATAAATAATTAAAGCAATTCTTCACTGTTATACACCTCTGTAGAAAAGCATAAGTATTATAATATATTATAATAAAACTTTTGAAACATTACTATATATATATACATATTGAAGACGATACTTTGATAGACAAAATGTTACATAATAAATTTCATAAAAATAGTCTATTTATAATTGTTTGTTTTGAAATCAAGCACAAAGCTACACAATGGGCTATCTGTGCTCTGCGCACCACGGGTATCGAAACCTGGTTTCCAGCGTTATAAGTCCGCAGACATGCCGCTGTGCCATTGGGGGGGGGGCTATTTATACTTATATAAAAGACACTTCTTTCTCGTTTGAAAATTCACAAGATGAAATTGTTAGCTTTGCAGTACTTTAGCTATTTCAGCTATAGATGGGTCATACATTTTTAAATTATTAAGAAGCATGTCAAGTGGTGTTCACAGCAACAGGAACGATGGCGAATACTAAAACCCATTCATGTTTACTTTGGAAAGAAGCCTTATTTTGAAACACGCATTTTTTTTTATATATTACATACACTGAAATAGCCTCATAATGTATAAAGTACACAAACAAACGTGAACTACGTAACAAAAATAAAAACTGTCGTCCAGTATAACTGTATAACTTTATTATGCTTGTTTTGGGTGTTCTTTTTATATTGGATATCTTTCATCCTTATAAGATTATATACGTTTTATATCATTTTAAGTGATAAACTATTTTAATTATTTCAAAATCATTATTGAATTGGAATATTTATTACGCTTTGTTTTCTTTTTATCCAAGCCGACTGATAACTCTGAAAGTCATCATGATAATGAGTTTGTTTGTCGGCATGATCTTTTTTTGTTGTTAAAGCAAATAAAACACAGGGGCGATAGATAGATAGAAAAATAGAGAGGGCTAGAGAGAAGAAAATCATTTCAGTAGCTCCAATGTTTGTAAAGATTTTTCGTAAAAGCAGATAATTTAAAATATAAGCTTATATGAATTATATATTCCATAATTTTATATGAATAGTTTTCTTTGTTTCATTGCAATCATTTAGAGATAAAACTTTGAAATATTATCACACAAGACCTGTCTTGATATTGGTATTGTTAGTTTATTACCATACCAACGGTTTTGAATGGTAGTCAGCCTTGGACTTGTTGGGATCAAGCACCCATTCTTTACCTGTTATTATCATTGCTCTTCAATAGTTTGCACTTCTTTTTTCTATGAGTTTAATGGAGAGCCGGGATTGCTCTAATATATCTTAGGTGCTATTTCTACCATCAACTTCTGCCAAAGGTATATCCCTTGTTGGGTCAAAGATAAGTTTACGAACTCATACTGTTATTATTCGGTGTTTAATTCTCCACTTATACTAGGAAACAACAAGTACAGTTAGACTTTTCGAGGCTACTTTGCAAATGTTCTTTTACTTTTCTACATTTCATACTGCTAGATTTAGGCTTAAAAATATTTGTCTGCTATAAATTATTTACAACAGTGAATTGTGACACTTTGTATCGCCAACATGAAGATGATGCTGATATGTATATATATATATATTTATATCCATATATATATGTATATAATATTTTATATGTACATACCCTTTGTTACCCTTGACCTCCTCCTAATAAAACATATTCCATTGTTTAATTTGAGAGCATTCACCACATTCTGTTCACATGAATGATATATCTAATTATTTAGATTGGAATGCTGAGTACTTTAATCGTATGTTGAATTATAGATTAATTACTCGTCATAGGTTGTGAATTTCTCCTCGTCAGCGCTTGTGTTTTGTTTTGTGTTTTTTGCAACGTTTAGAAAATAAATAATTAGCGTTCAATTAATAGTATTTATATAACCTTCTGTAGGGTATATAACTTAAAAGTAAATGTATAACGTTTTGTACAAAGTATTAATGCCTATATATATATATATATACATTAAAAATTCATCCAAGCAGCGTGAATAAATCCATCTTGACAAAAAATGTAAAAGGTGACAGGTAACTGTCACCATAAGAAATAGAGCAATGAGCGGCTGCAAATTGTATTGGTGGAAAAAACATCACCGTAAAACCAGAATGGGAGCGTCCAGCACGTTTTTAGATGATGTCATGGTACAGATACTACTACAACTGTATAAGTGCTAACGATAGGAGGCCAGAAAGTTAAAGTTGTTTTTTTTAATTTCGCGCAAAGTTACACGAGTGCTATCTGCGCTAGCCGTCCCTAATTTAGCAGTGTAAAACTAGAGGGAAGGCAGCTCGTCATCACCGCCCACAGCCAACTCTTGGGCTACTCTTTTACACACGAATAATGGGATTGACTGTCACATTATAACGCCTCCACAGCTGAAAGGGCGAGCATGTTTGGTGTGACGGGGTTTCGAACCCGCGATCGTCAGATTGCGAGTCGAGCGCCCTAACCATCTGGCCAGAATGTTCAAATTCAACTCTTTTTAAAATACTGTTAAGTTCAGTAGTGTGAGAAAATCCCACCTTTTAAGATGACTAGAACACTCATGGCGAAGTGGAAATGTGTGCAAGAAAAACTATTGAAAATTCGTCATAAATGAATTTTGGTGAAAGGAACTTAAGAAAATGTTTAAAATATTATTTTAAAGTACAAACTGAAAAAAAAAAATATTAGTGATGAGATTAAAGATTAACCTAAGCTCCCAAATCTCATAATTTTAGCAAAAATACTATATATAAATATATATATATAAATGTACTGCCTGTTTTATAATATCTAGGAAAATGTTAGCTCTAAACAAAGTGTTTTTCCTCTCAAATACTTTAATTGATAGTATATGTGATCACATGTTTTTCAACAACCATATACGTTTCTAATTCTCGATATTTTTATAATAAATAATTCACTTACCAATATTGTTTTGTAAAAATTAATTTAACTTGTATGAATTGGAAAGAAGCAGATTAACACACAGGCGTATTTACATGGAGAATTTACTATAATAGCTATAATTAACATAAAATAAGACAGAAGAGTCCGATCAAATCATCACTTGTCGATTGATCAAAGAAGATATAATATTATGAATTTGATATGTCAAACCAGAATATCTCATCGCCTATACTATTTGGTATCAAATGGATTATCTAAAATTAAAATAAGTGACAAATGACATAGGATTCTTATTAGTGACTGCAAATTGTTATTTTTCTATGACAATAATAAAATACAGCGCGTTACTTTGGCGAACTTATAACTAACATACGACAATGTATGTTATTAAATATAAATAAAGATTATCTGAAGCATTTAATACAACCCAAATAATTCACTTTATTTTTTGGAAAAATAAATATCTTCAAGTTTTTTTGTGATG
The DNA here is from genome assembly GCF_000517525.1 of Limulus polyphemus. Classification (NCBI taxonomy): domain Eukaryota; kingdom Metazoa; phylum Arthropoda; class Merostomata; order Xiphosura; family Limulidae; genus Limulus; species Limulus polyphemus. The sequence goes on from NW_013665612.1 coordinate 439,555, forward strand.
AAATAAAAAATAAATATTTAATCGTGAAATAAAATACAATAATCATCATAAACTAGCATGTAGTATTGTTATAGCCAAGAAATAACAAGTATAGTATTTATACAACAAATATATGCATTTGATCTTAACAATATTTTCTTCTTCGAATGACAGGAAAATTGTTATTGGACTTCCTGTTATACATAAAACTTGTTTAAAATTGCCCTAATTCAGGCCTATTTCAGATTATAACCCTAAACCTTTTTCTTGTAACTTCAATAATCTATTTTTAAATCATAAGCTATTTATATTTATTCGAAACACAGAAATGAGATAAATAAATACAAGTCTGAAATTTTAGTCCTAACTTTTAGATTATTTATAAAGAAGACATTTTGATAGATTTCAAGAAACTAATTATTAACCTATCAATATATGTACTTATTTTTATTAAATTGTTATCGTCTTGTTTGCGATAGGTGCGTCTTTCAACTAGTGCTGTTTGAGTACCCATACACGTGCCTTGACTTCTTAATGAACCCCGAGAGGCCACGCTTATAAATTTGTGCTAGGTTAGGCAGTTTGTATTCATAAAACGAGGTCAAAAGATCGCCAGCTTACGTAAAGTGTAGTAGAGCTCCCAAATATTAGTAAATGGGTATTTATAAAGGAGCAAAATGTTTTCTCAGGGAAAAATTGTCCTCTGATGTGTTTAATTTTGCAGGTGTTTATGTGTGAAAGCAGACAAATTAAGCGCCACACGGCACACCCATTGGTGCTTATAAAGTCCGTGACAAAAAGTTGATCCCTATCACACACACTGTAGGGCGTCACGTTTGTGAGGAAGGATCTAAGATAAGAAGGTAAGGTAAATCTAAGCATTTTTTTTTCCTCCTTCTACCTAAGATTCTTTTTTGTGAAACACATGTAAGAAGTCAAATGCAAAAGAACGTAGATTTCATAATTCATGAAAGTATAAAAACATTTCAGTTATTAAATTCAGTTTGAATGAAGTTAAGGACAGAGCTACAAAATGGGCTATCTGTGCTCTGCCCACCACGGGTTTTGAAACCCGCTTTCTAACGTTGTAAGTCCGCAGACATACCGTTATGCAACTGAGGAGCCAGTTTGAATGGACTAGTAAATAATACACTTATTTCGCTCGAGGTAAAATACAAAAAAGTACTATCTATTTCGAATATTAGCCACTTTATATTCTCTCTAATTACAATTATTTCTTTCTTTTTAGTTACTATAGTTACTATTACTATTAGCCCATTCAATTACAGTTAATCAATGTTATAAGTATACACATCAAGCATAGAGTTTGAAAATATTTATTAACTTAAACAACTCCATATTAATTATACTTAGCATTTTCATAAACGTTGATATCGTTTTATGCAACACTTATACGTTTGTATATCTAAAACTATTATGTTTTGCAGCTTATTTCTTGTTTCGTCTGTCGGTAGTCTTTTAAGCTTAATTCCTATTGTAAGATAGAGAAAATTGGCCCCAGAACAGTGTTAAAAATACAGAAACTATATTGAACATTGATAAAATAGGTAATAAACCTATAAGCTAATCAAAGTTACTCAGTCATTATATTTTGTATTATATCTTATACATTTTCAGAAAAGTAAAGAACTAAACAAAACATAATATGGCGCTTTTGGTATTTCACTTGTTACAAATAATCTAAATTTTCCTATATTAAGAATGGACGCTATCAATTCTTTTTATGAATTGATTCTTATGTATTTTTCGAATAGGTACCTTTTTATTTATTTACACACCATTATGGTTTTCTGAAATTCGGGATCTTTTAGTCATTACAATTATTTTTGTAATACCATTATAATTAGAAATAAATATTGCTGTTTTTGTTAGATCGTCACACACCTTTGCATATATATATATATATATATGAAAGTGTATTGAAATTTTAAAATTAGCTCCGTTTCTTCAAACCAGAGACCTCTTTTGCGCTTTATATTCTGCGAGTTCGCAAAACATTTTAAGAGGTTAAACTTATATTAAGCTTACGAAATTGGCGTTTTCTGAAATATTTCACGTAATCACATGTCTCTTTATTCAGACACCCTCAACGGTAAGTGTGGGGTGTATAACATAAATAATTGGGTTTCGATACACGCAAGTTTTAAAGTACAGTAGCCTATAATCTAGCTTTGTTATTAACTGCAAATAAGTCTTTAAAAAAATTCATGTTTACACAATTATAATTTTTTAATTTCCTATTGTTCTTCGAAACAATTTACATGCAGTGTTGGCCAGAAATCCATAATGAAGGTATAAATTTGAACATTATATAAAAGTATAATTTTTATTATACATAACTTCATATTTCTATTTTATTCTTTTTTCGGAACTCTTGCCATGATACAAACTTTTCTATTTGTCATGGAAAAAGCTCTTAAAAGTATATTATTGTTATTTTATTGCTCAAACCAATAATATAACTTATTTTGCCATATACGTCACAAACACACATCATTTTAGTATTTATTCATAAAAAGTTTCACTGATACTTGGAGTTAAATAAGTTGTCTTGTTATTTTATGGAAATATCAGTACTCTTTCAGATATAATCACAACCATAATCTGACGAAGTTGTAATGAAAGTCTAGTGAAAAAATATTAACAGTTTGAAAGATTAGGTTGTCTGTGAATAACAAAAACAATGTTGATAATGCAAGGAAAATTTCCTGTAAGTTGACTTAGTGCTAGGTAAACACATATGGAAGGCTGAAAATTAATTTTTTCATAAGGTTTACGTTAAAAATGTTTTTATTTTTTATCAGTGATAAGAATGGAGACTATTTCATTTAATAAATGTTTGTTTTGATAAGTTGTTCGGGTTTTCTCATCTAAAAAAAAGTAACATTGATTTCTTGATGACCTAATGTATACGGTGGTATTGTAACTTTTCCCTTTGGAAATTCCTGTCTCGTTAATGAATTGTTGCACATTATCTGCAACTCGTATAAGAACTGAACAAATGAATAGGAAAAAAATTAAAATACTAACGGAAAGTAGGGATCGTTGGTTATTCGTAGAATTGCTATAATAAATACCCAAAACAAAATAAATGCTACAATAAAAAGTACACAAACAAGTAAAGTGATGACAGTTGGATAGTTATTAAAACGATTTTCAATCTCTACTTTGGTTGGCATTGTGATCCGTGGAGCTAAATGAAGCAGTCTAAATTTGTCAATCAAATTATCAACTAGTATCACTTTACTTGTTTGTGTACGTTTTATTGCGGCATTTATTTTGTTTTGGATACTTCTTATAGCCATTCTACAAATAACCAACGATCCCTACTTTCTGTTAAATTTTAATTTTGTTTTCCTATTTAAATATATAATATTTATCCCTTTTATATATAACGACAGATGTTCTGTCGGAATCGCATTATTCATAAATATCTTTTGAAAACAAAGTTCTTATGATGGGTTGGCTAACTGCCATCCCTTGCGAAAATGTTGATACATGAAATGTTTCTAAGCGCTCGACATAACTCGCAAAATTTGGCTGTCAAAATTCCAATTATGTTTTTGCTTTTGTTTACTTTTATGAAGACCCTCTGGGGTTGCGTTATCGTGCATTGAATTTAGCATAGATAAGACTTGGAAACAAGAAAACGATCGTTTCAATATTCGAATTTAAAGTTAGAGTTGAAAACTGTAAGAAGATAGTGTGTAGCTTACCGACATTTGAACTGTGCTTAGCTTTCATATCGGCTTTTTTTTTTAACAAGAGCTTGATAAATCTGATCATTATAATGTTTATTATTACTAAGAATTGGTATCTTGACAGTGTTATCTTCTATATGGTTTCCTACACGCTTGTTCTCTAGTTGTTTTTATTTGTCATTGACGTGACTGTCTTTTAGTTCAATTTTATTTCATTCCGATATTTTTACATTGCTCGAGATTACAGCACTCAAGAAACGGATTTGAACGGAGAAAAGAAACAAACTAGTGTTCGAGTTTAGCTGATGGTGTAAAAAATGGGTTTTACCTTTATCATGATATACATAAGAGGCTGATAATCGAGCTATTGCTATGTTTTTACCTCTGAAATAGGCTTTTCGAAATGGCTTGTCAAAGTGGCTTTTGGGGATTTCGAAATTATTTTTATTGTTAGGAAGTATTTATTTCTTAAGAAGTGATATAACTGACAGTGAAGAACGTTGGATGGATACTTCTGAACAAATGACAACTATTGCCTACCGACCAACATGACAGTTAAGCCGACTGAGTGCATCAGTGCCTAAAATGTTAAGACTTGATATCAACAAGAAACATTTCAACATTTACCTATAGTATTCTTTCATACATAATAAACACGTATATATATATATATATATATATATATTTGCATTTAAGCATTCTAAAAGACGTTAACCTACCAAGTTGTAGATCGGAAAGTCCAAGATTCGATCCCAAGATATGCCTCTAAATGCGTGTCATACTTTCATCTGCCGGTCAGTTAATTCCGCTAGTCAGTTAAGAGTAGACGCGTAGACAGTGGTTGTTGCTAACTAGCTGCTTTCACCGTAGTCAGCATTTCTAAGTTAAGAGCAGAAACGCTTGACCTTAAGGATTCTAACCTAACCGTTTAGCAACAGAGCAGCATGAGGTACCGTTCGATTTGAAAATACCAATTGTATATTTCAAATTCCATTGAAACATTAAATTACGTTAATTGGATTTGTTAGACTTTAGGTAAGAAACTAACAGTAGTAACGTATACGTTTTAGTTCTTAAGAGAAATTATACGTTAATACTCGGATTCTCTTAAAATCCACTTTCATGTGTTATTTAGGAATGAATTATTTAGTTGACAAAAGCCAAAGATTTGCCGAAAAGTGTTGTTTAAATATACGCTAGCTTTACTCCTTAACCTAAGGAGTTACTCCCCTAATCTTAAATCAAATGTTATTGAAAAATCGCCTTAATATAACTATTTTACTATAATTACCCTACTAGTATTTTTCTTGTCATTATTCCTTAAGAAACTTTTATAAAGTTAGTGTGTTTTCATTTATGTTATTCATATACATAAAAATTTCGAAAGCGTAATTTGTTAGATAAGAGGTGGGAAAGTAGTGTCCTCCTTTAACAGCCATACATATATATATAGGCACGTTATCATTAAGTTACTGATGATCTTCATGTAAGAAAAACTACTTTAATATACAGATTCAAACCAATCAAAACTTCATAGAACTATATCACCGATTCCTTCTATTATTTTTTGTACTACAACACATTCATCCGATTATATTAATTTGAACACTTTCGTATTTTTGACACTTCTGTTATTCTATCCGTAAAGTAATAGGAAGAAAATATCATAACATCAATATAACGTAATATTACATTCTGTGCTATGACCTGAAAGAAAATTGTTGCTTAATGAAAACCTCTTGAATTGCAATCAAAAATATTTCTTATAGTATATTACTAATTAAGTATGGGCTGTAGCTATGCAAAATAAAAAAGGAAATTTGGTATAAAGGATAACTAGTATTATGATATAATGCAGTTTCGTATATCTTAAATAGTTTAAAATTATATTATGAAAAATAATAGAATAAACTTAGTTATAACTCTGAAAGCTATGTCAAACCATGAATAATTGGTGAAAGCTCGTAAATAACCATAACCGATATAAGCTTATGAACTATTTTTTGATTAAGACTCTAGTCGTGATTTTTAGTAAAAACATACATGTTTACTGCGTTACAAACGTAAACACCCAATATTTTTTAAGAAAACAAATGCATTTCGACGTAGAAGCAACAAAAATACAGAAGTGATGTACGTGCTTGGAATATCTTTCGTGTGTGTGTGTGTAGGTACAGTTCAACCTACCGTAAGTTGTCTGATTACAGGGTCACTAACGCCTTTACATGTCAAAGCGAAACAAGGAAAAATACGGAGTAAATTACATAGTTCCTTTTGAGTTGCTAATTTTTAATTTTGTTCATTTTCTGACCCTATGATCGATAAACCATTCTTTTTTATTTTGACGCCATTAAAGATACAAAGGTTTATTAATCAGAAGCTTTTATTATTATTACCTAATACAGTAAATTGTGAATCTAAATTTAATTTTATAAATGTTATTGTTCTTAAGCATAAAACTAAACAATAGGCTATCTGTGCTTGGCCTATTGCAGGAATCTAAACGCAGTTTTTAGCATTATAAGCCCTCAGAACAACTGCTAAGCCAGTTTAAGAAATAATTCAAATAAAAATGTGCATCTAAAATGAGCACAATAAGTTAAGCCATTAGCTTTTTTTTAGAATAAATATAATGAAATAATATATTTAAGTAGTGAATTATGAACTCTGACACATAATTCAAAATAGCTTTTAAAATGAATAATATAAAAATCAATTATTTTTCGAATACAGAATGCAAAATTAATAATGATAGGTGATGTCATAAATGGATGAATAGTAAACGTTAAGTTTAAGATAAAATCGATATGCTCTGAAAAATCACTACTACTTCTTAATGTTCAAAAGTATGAAATATTGGCTTAATAAATTAAATAATAAAACGATCTTGAAAAAAAAAACGAGAACTAATTAAATGTAAAATATTTGAATTATGTTATATGTATATAGATATTTATAATTTTTGGAAGTGATTTATTTAATATTTGTATTTTAAATTAACGATCTTTCCTGTACATGCGGAGCTAATAATTTTTAAATATGTGCGGATATTGAAGTAGATTATGATAAATAGTTCTTTCGTGAATTTCAGACATACAAAAGAAATAAAGACGCCAATGTGCTTCGTTTCTCGTCCTTCAGCCGATCAAAGATAAGTTATGGACTTACAACGTTAAAATCTGGAGTTCGATTCCCAGTTTTTAGTCTTTCTATAAAACGAAACAAAGCACAAAACATACACCTCATCCTTCTCTGAAAAACAATTATGCTAAAACTCGATTTACAGTGTCTAGTGTTTCTTAGAGTAATAAACATAATTTTCAACTTTTTTCATTGAAATGCATAAATTGAAAGGAATGTAAGCCATTTTCCTTGAGCTGACTTTTAGTCTTATAAACCCTTATTTTTTTTTCTTTATTTGAACATGCAGAAGAGAGCATAAAAATAACACAGTACACTGCAATAATATTCATTTTACCCTACATATTAATCAATATACAATGTATACATAATTCAAGGTATAATTATCATTAAAATCGGGATTTATAACTTTGAAAGAAGTTCTTTACTTTTACCTCGAACTCTATATTTGTTACAGTCATAACTAATTTTCTGTTTAATTTAATTAAATGTACCCATATTACATAAAAGCAACTTGTCATTTCTACTTATGATGACAGGTCGTGCTATGTAAATTACCCATCTACTAAAGACAAGAGAAACATGGTGAAAAATCTTATATAGTTGAAAAGATCTGAAATAAAACATTTTAAAGCATGTAATATACCCTGGGCAACACTAGAATGCCTTTTTTAGATAGTTGTTTTGCATTGATAATCATTCAAGCTGCATAAATTAATAGGTTGGTTATTCAGGTGGACTAATTTTATGTTTTTGGTACATAAGCATAATGTAGAAATGAATAAAAAACAGCATCTTTCTTATTGTTTTT
>NW_013665612.1:448065-463873 GCF_000517525.1 Limulus polyphemus
TAACCACCTGGCCATGCCGGGCCCTTTCTTATTGGTGATAAATATGTTCCCGTATACCATTTCAAAGTTTCTGGTTTACAACATTTCTCCTCTAAAATAGTTTAACGTAATCACTTACAGAATCGTAAGAGAGACTAAGAAATTGTTTCAAATTGATACTTCCGATCGTTTTAATTTCATCATGTATATAAGACTCTAAGGAACCTCTTTAAGTTGTTCTACTATGAAGACCGTACTGTCGCCATAAACTATCCATAGGTCAGGAATAACGTGATGTAGATTGATTCTTTATTCATTTTCTTGTTAAGCACAAAGTTATACAACAGGCTTTATGTGTTGTGCCAATCGCGGGTATCGAAACCCAGTTTTACCATTTGAGTCTTAGTTTGAGTGATTTCACTGTACCTCATTTCTCTAAGTTGGAGAACGTGTAAAGATTGCTAGAAATTGATACATATTAATAGATGCTAAAGAGTTCAAAACGACACATTTCCCTTTCAAAAAAGAGCTTTCTATACCTCCAGTGATACAAAATTTGTTTAAAAGGATTAACTACAGTTTAATTCATACATCATGTTTATACTGTTATGAAAATGAATGCCTAGAATTTTAATAAAACTATTAGAAGTACGTATATATGTAATAATAACTTTATTTCTACCTTTTCATTTTCACATCCAAAGGCCTTTGATCATTAGAAATAACATAGGAAGAATCTTAGATAATTTCTTAGTTACAACCGCTGATATAATAATATAATCTACATTAAGTAGCGTAACAGGACTTCAGTTACAAAGATATAGCTCATGAGAGTTTATTTCACTGTATGAAAATATGGGTTTACGATTGATTTGGAAAAATGGAGTAAACCCTCTATTTCTTTATAGTTTTCATGAATTCGTCTACGAATGTATGAAAAGATAAATTTCTGTACTAAAACCGCAAAATCCGCGGGTGGATTTATTGCAAGACATATGATGTAAAGCTCCGAATACCTTATAACAGAAATCTTTATATCACAGTATAATTATTGTTCCTCAAAGCGTTTCACCGTAACAGTTTACAATACTCTAGCCAATTGAACTCAACAATATTTTCTGATAGACATATATCTACGTAATAACTACAAACAACGTTTCCAGTTTTACGCTAACCATAATATCTCTGTGAGTATCAAACAAGAATCTAATCTGCTTACGACGATTTCCGATTTCACTGATCTGAAAAAAAAAGTAATAAATAGACCACTTTATTTCTTCAAATCATTTAATTCTTCTTCCAATGATAAAACCCTGTATTTTAACATGTTTACAACATGTCGAATTTCTCTTACATCTTATACAATTTATATTTGTCTTCTGGGTTATTACGCAACTTACTGATGCTCCTTTACTATTTTTATTTTCGGTTGACTTTCTATTCTTACCTTTATTGCTGTGAATACTAAAAATCTTAATTTGAGGCTGAAATATCTTAGTTATATTCCCCAAAACTTTCTCCTAAAGACTTAATTTCCACAATTAAACTGTTATTAAACAACAAATATCTTGGATTCCTACAAATCTTATCCAAATTAATATTACAGTTCAAGATAGAATTAAAACTTAATCTTGTATCTACAAACTTTGACATAAAATTTCGCTTAAAACACATAATTTTTACCAATTCTGAATTGAACGAGCTGTCATTCTATGCGCCTAATCCACGTAAATTCTATCAAAGCTGGATTCAAATAAAAAATATATCAGACAGATCATTGCTAATTGGAACATCTCTTATAAATCATTTTTGAAAACAGTTCATCACACATTCAAATAATCTTCTCTCATTATCACTTATTATGCTATTAATACAATCACTTAGCCCAACTGCTAATTGCTAATAATATAGCCACTCCATGTTTACCAGCTTTGGAATTATTAAACGATACTTTTCTATGCGAAATGCTTTCTAATGTTTAATAAAATTTTAGTCCAAAACATATCTTGCAAACCTGCAATATTTTCTAAACCTAAAATAGTTCAAAAAATACTTAAACTTAACAATATCCTTTAAATCATTGCCATTTAAAACTAATTTTTGAAATAGCTTTTAGAAATTGAAACACTGATATCAATAAAAAAAGATTTATATCATTTGCTCGTTTTTTTTTCTATTTAACCTTTTATCTCAATTTTCAAAACTGGCTATTAAAATTCCCCATCTTTTCTTTGTTTTATTTACATTTACGAAAACTATTTCCAACTTATTTAATATATATATATAATATATATATTAATAGATTAATATATTTATTGCACTTATTTGTTGATATTATCAAAACTGCTGTTTTATTCCATTATAGATGTCTTGTCTAACATAGTGATATTATTTCTACACCCGTTAATGTCGAAACTATTGAGAAATTACGCAGAATACGATACATTTCCTGTCACCTTATTTCACAATGCCATCCTGTTCTTTTCCGGCCATTAAAACCCTAAGTTCTATATTTAATACCTGACACCCCTCTTGTACATGTGTTTTCTACATTTTTCGTACTTCCGTCTCATTCTGATCATTCACACCCAACATGCTTGATAATGGAACGGTAGAATTCAATTCGCTTTCTGTTACTGCCACAACTGTAAAATTATGAGCAGTATGACTATGATTTCTACAACGTCTACAAATAAATTTAAAAAAAAATACAGATGGTCGTCTGCCTAGCACAAATGGCAAAGTTTCATTTAAGCACTGAAATCAATTTAATAAAAAATATATTTGTTCAACGAATATATTTTTGAAAACATAAGGAGCGAGGTAACATTAGGGGAAACTTAATACAAACATGTTTTATTCAGACATATATCCCTTCCATATTTAGATTTCACATTTCAGGCCCACCTGTCGCTCAACGGTAAACCTGAGGCTTTATAACGTTAAATATCAGATTTCAATACTCGAACTGGGCATAGCACATAAAGCCCACTTTTGTGCTTAATAGCAAACAAATTCACATTTCTAGCTTTTTAATTTCTCCATCAATATTCAGTCATTTATTTATTTATTCCGAAACACACACAAACCACACATTAAACAATTTTGCAACAGTACATTCACTTCTTCCAATAAACATTGCCCGATTTACCATTGATTCAGTATCACTTGTGAAATCAATTGTTACATCATAACTCCGGGGAATCATATCTGCTATAAGTCCATATTACTGATGAACATAATTAATAACATCCGTCTGTGACTCTTCTATAAATGCTGTTCATGACACAACCTAAAGGGATCATCAGTACCACGAATAGTCATAGAACCAATTCACAAACGTTGGCTCAGATACGTTGATAATGCATAGAGCTGCTGCTCTGAGAGCACTAACTTCGGAATGTTCTATATGTATTGGTGATAAGAATGAGCCCATAGCTAGCTAGGTCTTCTTCTTGTTAGCCGTATCTATTTTCCAGTTCAAAGTGGGTTGTATTGACACAAAAGGTTTTGTGTCCTGTTACTTTGTGGGTATTGTCAGTTAGGAGCGTTCCTTATAAGTCCTATCATTGTAAAGCTGTTTGTCGGAGTATTTGTATGTGACTGGGGTTGATGCGTCAAATCTTATCATTATTTCTTATGAAGTTATCTCACGATGCTATTCACGAAGTAAATAAAGAAATGCAAACGATAAACTTCCGTTCCTTGATGGATAGCAAGACACGTAACTCACATACTACAGAAGTTTACAGGAATCCTAAAACTGCAGGTAAATACCTTGAATATATATCAAATCACCCCAACAGTATAAAGATAAGCGTCATAGAGTAGAAAGTTTCAAGAATGAACATGATTTCTTATACCAAAGAAGCTATGAAGCTGGAAAGAAAACACACTAATACACACGTTCTTAATAACGGATACACGGATTACTTGGTAAAGAAGATAAACACTGAGAATAAACAACAAGAAAATTACATACAGCGATGTTTACATATATATTTAAGAGGTTTCTCTGAGAACATGCAGAGAATGTATAAAAAACATCAAGTCAGTATAGTATTCAGAAGCCACACCATAATATGATCGATAGTAATACCCAACAAATCACACAAACATCCAAGGGAGAGAAAAATATTATTTACAGCATTTCTTTTCAATGTAGATACCAATAAATTGGAGAGACAAAAAGACCAAGAAAAGTTTGAGTTCAGTAGCATAATACACATATAAGACTCAACAGCCCATCATACCAGAGAAGAAAACCATACAACAAATTGGAATAGTATTAAAATAATAGGAAATGAACAACGCAGGAAAAGAAGAAAAAAAAAGAAAAAGCCTTCTTCGTCCACTTAACCGATAACTCATTCAGTTAGCCTAGCATACAAGTCAGCAAAATAGTTACCTCCCCTTGAAAACATTCAAATAACTAGATGATTGAAGTTCTAAGTCAAGTGGATAATGCACCAGACCATAACTCAAGAACCACAAGCATTGAATCCCTATCACTACCACAGAAAATTGTTCCTCTCGTGACTTTCCTGAGGATGGCAGCAGATTAGCGGCCGACACGTGGAATAAAAAAGTAGTTAGTAATTAGTGTACAATTATTTAAAAAGAGTTACTAACTGAGAATAAGACTTAGTTGATCGTTTAATCTACTAACCATGACGATGATTGTTATCGATCGCCACAACCTTACAGTAAATTTGATGACGAGGAACCCACTTTCAGACAATAAAGTTTGAAGACGACTTGAATGGGTAATAAAGAAAACTTTATTACAAGTTTAACATGGTAACAAATGTACGAGGCTTCGAAAAAAAACTCGTAGAAACGTTGCACATTTGTTACTATGTTAAATTTTATATATATATTATATTACCAATTCAAGCCGTCTTCGTACTTTATAATCTTACAGTAAGTACAGAAGTCTTCAAACTTATCACAGAATCAAAGTGAGATATGGTTAAAATATTAAGTGCATTACTTTACATACATCGTCAAGTTAATACTAGGAAATCTCATGTTGTTACTAATATTCTAATTTAATTATTATTCAATAATTCAGAGAAGTCTGTCATTTATCTTCCAAAATTTGCATATTTGTCACGCCTTTTTGACATTCCCATCCTAAAATACCGAATATTTTATAAGAAGTGTGACCTCACATACTTTCTTACGTGACTACAATTTTAAACACTAAGAATACCTCATTTTATCGAAAAAAGTATGAATATATTGTTTGATTTAATGAAATGAACATAGATATATATTCTAAGACTATAACTTTTATTGGTAAATACCACAGTCAGAGTCTAATTTAATAACACTGTTGTGCTACTACTTTATGGCGAAACAAAGTTTATGAATTTGACATAAGGCATTTTCTTTTATGAATTTTTTATAACAAAAGCTGTTGTACATACGAAACTGCCAGCCGTTGATGCTTCAGTTCTGGTATCTAGAATCCTAATAGTGAAATATATGAATTCAGTAAAGTCATGTACTAATGCAGTATTGGAAAGTTGAATACTTTTTTCGAAAGCTTAGACAAAGGACATATCTTTGAAACTGGTTGTACTGAAATAACGACTTTATACTAAAGCGACTAGTCAGAATATTATTTTGTAAAAATAAACTATGTATGTATGATATTGACTATCTACAACTTTAAACACTACAATTTGTAATGTTAATCTAGAAACCCAGACCTTAAAAATTTGTTTTGCCCTTTTTGTGTGTTATTGAGGAGGTATGGAATCCATTATATTATTTTCCAACATATTATACACAGCAGTTAAGACAAATGGATTATTAAGAGATATATTAATTTCTAGCCTCAAAAGCTGTAAAAACGTAAAGAATCATTACCTTCTAGAGTTAAAAGAGACCAGAGCTAACGATTCCTCTCGTATGGCCGATAACCAACAAACCTAAAAATTGTAAGGACATCTTAAGAGATATATGCATAGACAACAAACAAAAAATGATAAAAAGCTGTCAAATTTGGGTAGGTTGGCGCTAAAAGAAAAAGTAAAACATCAAGTTGTTTTAAATAGACTTGAACATTTTGATGTAAACCAAACAGAGTGGCAAGCCTTAAGAGCATAAGGAACAGATAATTTTGAAGTTTTCAGGGGTACTGAGGCAATAATGAAGGGTGAAGTAAGGGAACAAAATAGAGTGCAGCACTCATCCAAGAATCCACCCATAAGAGGCTATAACATAATTTAAGTGAAAAAATTGCGGAAAATCACGTTTATCCCGCACTAGATCTATAGCCACAAATCATGTTATCCCGCACTAGATCTATAGTCACAAAATATCTTCCCGCAGAAAGCAAAAACTATTATATACAACGTAATTGTTGGAATCAAGAAACAGTAAACAGAAGTAAAAACAAAGGTACACCGCTTTTAAATAATCTTTATTAGCAAAATGATTTATAGATATTATATTCATAAAAACCTATTTGTAATTAATTTGTAATTATTGTATTCGTAAATGTGTATTATAATAAATGATTATAATGCTAGTCAATGAGAATGATTGGACATGGTTTAATGGCTAGCGTATCAGGCTGAAAGTTAGAATACCCAATGTTCAAGCCCACGACATGCATAACAACTAGTTCATACTTTCAATTACGGGCACTTTACAGTTAACCACAATATTTCGCTAAGATCCATTGTCTTGTCATGAATTCTAAATAAGGGGTGGTTATTCCTAAATCTTTAGGGCACTGGCATTTCGCTTAGTCTACGTTTTGCGTTATGTCCTAATTAGGCTTAATATATCAAAAACTTTAACTCACAAATGAAAATACTACAAAACACTCTCTTTTTAGTGTATAATAATTTCAAAATGCTTAATATTTATATAATACTCAATTGCACTTTGTCCTGCCAAGAATTGAGAAAACTAGCCAATGTGAGTCTTATTAAATCTGAAAGCAAAGTTTGATCTTATAAGACGATTTAAAAGTACAACTATATAATAAACCGAAAATATATATATAAGTATAATGTTCTCATTACCTACTAACACTAGGAGGCACATGATAGCATAGAAAGTAATTCATTGGATATAGGAGGAGAAATCAATTTTGAGCATTTTTTATTTAATAAAATGTTGCCCTTTGTCCATCGAGTTTTCAGTACAGTTAACTAATACAAGCGTATAACAAATACGATTATTATGATTTATACATAATTACTTCAGTTTGTAGCCAATGTTTGTTGTTGTACACGCTAGTAGTTCACTTGCAGTGAGTAAGCAATTTTTTACTCAAGTAAGTTGAGACTAGTGACATGAAAGATTGGTTGAGAAGATCATAATTTTCTGTAATTGGTTAGCTCCTCTTCCCTCTTCTCCGCCAATCAGTTATATCTTCCTACACATTATCAGTATTCAGATTTAATATTTGAAACCATCTGTTATACAACAGGATAGGTGTGTTATATTAAAACGATTTGGAGACTAACCACGTTATTATATTCCATGTCATACTCAATCTGACGACATGCAACTTGACGTTGTTACAGTATTGACAATAGCCTCGCAGTATAGATTTTATAGCAAAATGCTCTGTCGTAAAGCTATTATGCCCAAACTTGTAAGAAGATGACTGTTTCCCAGAAGTCCACATATTGAACAAAAACAAAAGTGGCTGCATCTAGCGACTTGTTTATTTTGTCTGTAGAAAAAAAAAAAAATAGCATGAATATTTGTTGAACTTTCCAGCTGCTTGAGGTATTCGAAGGTTAAAATGATATGTTGTGGAAGCAGCTTGTGTACACGTAACTTGTGTTGATTCTTCAGCCTGGGGCACGTGACTGGCTTTTGCCACTGATCTTTGTATTCGTAGATTGTCATCAGTTACAATATGCTTACTAGGATTGGGATATGGCTTGTTACAAATTTCTTTCTTTATGGTCCTAATACCCTAAGTTGATACATATATCTTTTTTTTTATAATGACATTAATTACAAGGGGTATCTTCATCTTGGAAACTCTAAATCCTTGATCTGAACACATCATTATGATATGAATGAATAGTCTTCTCTGTAAACCTATCAGATTTCTAAGAAATTCCAAACGATGTCAAAGTTTATTTCTGGTACATGTCATTCAATCTCTCTCTCTACTTAATTCTAAAAACTAAAATCTAATTAAATAAACTCACGCATTGAACAAGAAATTGGGTATCTTATTTTCTTCCATGAAGAACGTTCTCACAGGAAGTACAGTTTAAAAAAAACCATTATAAATTCAACTTAAGAGCAAAATGCAATAAAATGAAATATATATAACCAGATGGAGTATATACGTTGAATACGAACGCACTAATTAGTATCTAGTTTCTGATTTGAATAGACATATAACTTGATTTAATTTTGTAAAATATGTCACATAAATCAAACTGAAACAATATAAGTCATTATATTTTCATATTTTGATAGCTTCCTAGGAAATATAAATCCTATACTTTGAGATGGGCTGACAAAAATATATAAATGTATTTTTGGCAGGCGAGACTTCTCGAAACAGTGTAGAGATGAATGTTGGAATATTTGTTTCATTTCTCTTTGCAAATTGCACAAAATAAATGTTACCTAATATCAAACTATCAATTCTAAAACATTTTCGAGTTAAAATGTTGCAATTGAATTATAATCATGGTCTTTGGCTAAATTTTAAAACAATAGTAATAAAAGCATGTCTGCACTTAATACCAAAGATTAAACCATACCAGAATTCGTTATTTATTGTCCATAACTATCATGTCACAAGAACATCATGTATCATCATATCCTCATGGATATTCGTATTAGTCATGGGCACAAAGAGGGGTACATATGAGAATTACAGCTCAAAATTGCTTATTTGTACATACTATCTTATGATTTGTAAATCTACCCCTGGGGGGGTCTACGATAAGGCGGGAAGATATGATTTATTGCCATAAATTCACCTCCTTATAACATAGTATAGTTCTCTATATTTCAGTCCTTATATAATGTGATAATATAAGCATGTAATTCTGCAGCTCTACACAGCAGTTGGAAGCAAGCAGAGAGTAGTATTTAGTGTTTGTTGTCTGATATGTTGAAAGCCCAGTTGTATGGAATTAAAACAGAAACAATCCAAGAAATCCCTTCTTAAATCGAATGAAATAAATGCTTTGGAAAATTACATTAACAGCATAAAAGTATCTGTTTTTGATCAGCTACTCTTCTCACTTCTACTATTGTATACAGTGTAAACTATTTTTAAGAGAGTTTGTCTTCAGCATCAATAAAGTTAAGCTGTGTGAGAAAGTGCGGTCTCTTAACTCCTAGTTGATCATTGCAGCTTAGTTGCAAAAACTCTGTCTGGGAGATTATTTTTACATTTTCATTTAACTATTTGTTTGTTAGTCTGCAAGTAATTAAGTTATAATTACTGATTCACATCTCATCTACTAAATGAGAAAAAATTTCTTCTCCTTTGAATTACTAATAAATTACTCCTGGCATATAGAGATCAGTTTCTTTACTTGACTCACACATAACTCATTAGCCACAAATTAGAATGTTTCGAGGACTTTTCAATTAGTATATTAATTTCAAGATAAAAATATGACAACTTTATATAAAAGACTAGATTTAATTATAGTAATTATAGATAGGCAGCTAAGAACATCGCGGACTTCTTCCATCATTGTACTTTTTAGTTTTTAATTTAAAAAAATTTCCTATTAGTTAAATAATTACTAGAAATGTAAATTATATATATAATAAAAAATAATCAACTGGTTAATGAATAAGTTGATTGTTTTTGTATTTAATTTGCATTAAATAGTTGTTTTAACACAAAGCTACACAACAGGGTATCTACCCTCTGTCTAGCGTGGTTAAGGAACCATGAATTTTAGCGTTATTAATCCGTAAACTCTACGTTTAACTGCTGTTGGATAAAAAGTATTTAGCATATTTAATTGTATTAAATGTAGTTAAATGGGAGAATTTAATTTTTTCTTGAAGGTGTCTTCAGTTTCTTATTTTTTTCTCGAATATTTTCTTAGGTTTATACTTCGTGAATAATAATACAAAAACATAAACATCATTAATAATAGTTAATGAAAGTAAGTCTAATTACATTTCAAGTCCTAGTTTAGATTAAGATCAATATATAAGCATAAACTTGTGTGAATATTAGACGCATATACAGTAGTGGAAACAAGTAATACGCATACATTATTCACAAACAACAAGCAATGGGAAATAGATTGTGAAAATATTAAAAGCATTATTAAAGACAATAGTAACTAGCATTTGTATTTACAGCAAAGCTACTAAGACTATATAGAGCCGTCCTTAATTTTGAACTTTTAGCCAGGAGGAAAGCAGCCAGTCAACAGACCCCTATAACGTATCGTCTATTATACAGGCCTGAATGTCACTCTTATACAACACCTACACCTTGAAGTACAGATACTATTTTTATGTTATAGCACAGATACGAATCCGGGTCTTCAACTCCGAAATTCAGAGCTGTACCAGCAAAATCCTGTGTTTTTTGCATCCTGGGTGTCATACTATTCTCAAAGTAACAGGATAAGTATTCGACCGTCATCTGTCTTATAAAAATATACCCTGTGATACTTAACATCGCTTTAGGTCAGTTTCAGTTTTCTAATTCGATCTCTTACATTACCAAGAGCTTCAATTTGAAATACCCACTTAAGAGTCTTGCACACAGCTTCTGCTGAAACATGGTGTCTTGTCACATTTTTCACATGGAGTAAAATTAGATTTTTTACAGACTTGTCATGCGAAATGTCATTCCTGTAATGGACATTATTAAAATTGTTCTTATTCTGGTTTTGTGTCGTTCGTCAAGGATAACTGAAAAAAAAAGTAAAGGTAAACGATATAAAACAAAAACGTTTTAAAACGTTAAAATCCATCATAACATCTTAAACAATGGATTTTAAAATATATTGAAAGTACCATTAAAACTCCATAATATAATTTGTAGGTAAAATAGGAAATTAAAGCAGCATTAAAAGCATATAAGATAAGAAATTCAAAATTAAGTACTGTTACCGTTAAATCTTCCATTTCTTGATTTAGTTACTGCATCATTGAATTAAAGATTATATAGGCGATAAACTATAATCTTTCTTTTACATATTTCAAAAATACTTAATAGTTAAAATTTATCCATTAAAAAGGTTCATTTATATAATTTTATACATTAAAACCATTTTAAGTTTTGATTTTGGTATATTTAAGCACGCTCCGAACGAAAGTGTTAATGTTTGGTAATTACCATTATGTTTTTTTCAGCATAATATGACACTCATAGCTCATTAGGAGGAAAGTCGTAATAGTTTTGAACAAACCAATGTTAATTTGAGCCTTGTAACGTCACTATAAGTTTAGTTTTATTGAGTTTAGCAAATCTTTTTATTTTAACTTCAGTTGACATGGTATGATGTAATTGCCCATACCTCAGCCCTGTGTAGTCCTAGTTTAGTGATCTAAACACATAATTAAAACCACTTTTCGGTTCATTTCAACTGTATAAGCTAGTATTGTTCCCTTCAGGGGATAATCAGGTAGAGATTGGAACAAAGTGATAAAATGTAACATGGTGATGACATGTTGCTAGATGAAAATATGTTTGTGAATAACTTCTGTTTCATTTATAGTCCTGAATTTTTAAGGTTTGCAAAAAGCTTGCTTTATCATTTTATATTTATTTGAGTTATAATGTTGCAATATGATAGGAAAAGAAATGTTTTTACTGGAACAAGATGAGATAGGCTTACTTAGATTATTTGGCACATGACCCTATTAATTTCCGTTTCTCCGACAAGGCCACTATTCGTTAGGCCTTGTTTAAATAGGCATTAAATATCAAAGTAATTGTTTAAATGGGCAAAAAAATAGTATCAAAAATAAATAAAGAATAAATGAATGTAAAATAGCTCAAGCGTTATTACATATATTAAATGCAATCTTCAGAAAAACAATTTTAAAAGATGAGCTTTCTTATACTTTTTGGTATGGTAAAACATATTTTTACTGTATGTCAATTATCATAAACATGGAGAAGCGACGTGAAGTGTTTTTTTTTTCGAATCAAAATAAAACATACAGCTTTATAAAGCAAAAACTTGATAGGAAAGAGCTAACATATGTAGGAAGGTATAAAAATTACCAGTTGAAATATGCAAGAAAGGTAAAAACTTTTAATTGTTTCGTAAAGAAAGTTATTAGAATGAAATATTTCTGAAATTTCATAGCTGGAGATTCATTCGAAATCAATAAGTATTATTTTCAGAAGCTACGTAATGTGTAAAAAAGTCATCTGAACTTTCAATTCATTCCATACAGTATTATATATATATATATATATACAATAAAATA
This sequence comes from Limulus polyphemus, assembly GCF_000517525.1. Lineage (NCBI taxonomy): Eukaryota > Metazoa > Arthropoda > Merostomata > Xiphosura > Limulidae > Limulus > Limulus polyphemus. Next base: position 460,471 of record NW_013665612.1, read on the forward strand.
AACTAAATCATACAAAAGGTTCTTCGACAGGACGTATTACTATACAGGACTTATAAAACTAATTTCCTTTAAAGTTTAATAACTATATATTATTTAAAATACTCTAAAACGTTGAAAAACATCGTTTGCCTTATTCCACCAATTCAAAATTAGATAGCAGCGAACATATGTACTCTTAAACACTTTCATAAAAAAAATATTTATTTGCTTAATTGTAAAATGATTTGTATGATAGTTAGATAAATTGACAATTGCTTATATGCTTTCAAAAATATCGAAAACTAAAAGCTCACGACCTAGTCATGCGTTTTTGATTATAGTGTAAGAATTATATGGGTTATCATTGTCTAATTCAGTGTTATAGCTTCACTATGGTACAACCTGTTTGTTTTTCTTGTTGTCCACAGTAACTATTTGAAGCATAAATTTTTGAGGGCAAATAAATCTAGTGATTTTATTGATATATTAGAGAGATAAGTCAGTTCATGAAATTTTTCTTCTAAATTTTGATCTCATCAGACCTTTTGCAAATCCCCTTCTTTCTGACACCTACCTTGTTTTAAAATGAAACGTTCACTAGACGTCATATTAAATGTGTCACTCTCTACACCAAAGCCCCCTAGTGGCACAACGGTTTGTTTGCGGACTTACAACGATAGAAACCGGGGTTCGATACCTGTGGTGGGCAGAGCACAGATAGCCCTTGTGTAGCTTTGTGCATAATTAAAAACAAGCAAACTCTACACCAAACCTTTTTTTAAGCAGGAGTCATTTATTATTGTTGTTTGTTTGTTTGTTTTTGAATTTCGCGCAAAGTTACACGAGGGCTATCTGCGCTAGCCGTCCCTAATTTAGCAGTGTAAGACTAGAGGGAAGGCAGCTAGTCATCACCACCCACCGCTAACTCTTGGGCTACTCTTTTACCAACGAATAGTGAGATTGACCGTCACATTATAACGCCCCCACGGCTGAAAGGGCGAGCATGTTTGGTGTGACGGGGAGTCGAACTCGCGACCGTCAGATTGCTAGTCGAGTGCTTTAACCACCTGGCCATGCCGGGCCTTATTGTTGTTTATTATTATTATTATCAAGTACAAAGTCACACAAAGGGCTATCTGTGATCTTCCCACCACGAGTATTGAAACCCTGTTTCTAGCGGTATAAATCCGCAGACATACCTCTGGGTTAGGTGGGGGGGGGGGCAATAAGAAGAGTCGAGGAAATGAGATACTTTTTTTTGTCAGTCTTAGTATATATAGTCATAAAACTTTAGACTGGAAAATAATTTCCACTCTCATTCACAAATCCGAACTTTGGATCTAATTTATTAGAAACTCATGATTCAAGTGTGTCTTTTTCTCAACTGTACTCACAGCGCTAAAGAATTATATTCATGATGGACACTAGAATATGGTCGAAACTGGAATAGAAGAAAGTGCAAAAGTTGAAATTGTGACGGATGCTAGAAATGAACGGAAGTGTTTGAATTATTGTCGCAATCTTTCAAATCTGACTTAAGTATTTTAGACTATAAATAATGAATTGATGAAGTTAATGGTGTAATTTTTTTCTGAAGAAAAAATATTTGGTCTGTTATTTTTCGAGGCAGTTGGATTGGTAAAGTTTTAAGCTTGTTTTCGAAGGTCGTAAACTAAAGTACATTGTTTACTGGAAAAGAACAGGACTTGATGTGAAGTTGTTATTATTTGTTGGCTTGCTTGATACGGCAGTTTGGATTTTGATTTTCTTATGACCAGGACATCCAGTTACGACATTTTTTTGTTCGAATCACTAGAAAACAACTCAGCAGCAGCAGACAGAAAATCTCATGAAATAAATGGCACATAGTAAATGAACATTAGCGAAATTAGCAGAAATATACAGAATAGAAGTAGCCAACAAAAACTAAGGAGGACTTGCAAAAATTGATACCTTACTATATATAAACACAAAATAACAGCGAGCCATAAGATTGACAACAATTCTGTTTCTACTCTAGATGCCCTCTGGAGAACAAGAAACTGGAATTAATAGACTATGGCTACTTCTATTCTGCTGACGTAATCAATGAACACATTTCAACTGCTTTCAACTCTGTTGAGTTTCACTTTTGTTTAAAGCAGGAACTAAATATTCCACGATTCCGCACCATTTTCTCAAAGATTCGTTCACATTCCATTATTTAACCTCACCACGAACTTTCTACACAGACCCGAGTAATATTTATATTAGTATTTTAAAGTGTCGTCTCCTCTAAATTACAACAGGAGGATAAAGCTCAATATATTAACTATTCAAATCAATTATAAGTCAACACTTAACACAAAATTTCAAATAACATCGTTTCTTCTTATTGGCATTGTTACGTATTAGAATTTCGAAATGTCTGAAACCGAGCTAAATGATACTTTAAATTTAGAAGTTAAATTGTATTTTAGATTTAGCAGTTAAGTAAAAGCCGATATATAGTCAGTTTATGATATTTGCCAACAATATTGAAACACACAGTTTTCTTTTTTTAACACAAATACGTTTTAAAATAACCACAATAATACAATTTACAATAACAGTTATTACAAATAGTTATTACAAACAAAGACTTATAAACAAATGTTTCACAAACTTACAATCAATATAAACTTCTTCGATATCTTATCGAGGGTTCACGATGAATTTATATAATGTTTTCGTAAAAACATTAATGTCCAATGAGAATCCACTGAGGTTAAATGATTTGTAATGTTCGAACTTTGTAAATTCTCCTGGTCAAATATCTTAAGTTTTCCGATTGATAAGCATTATAATCACAGTTATAGCTTCCAAAGTTTATAGCACACTGACCATAGCAAACTAATAATATATACTGTCTTTTTTTTTTTTGGCGCGTCGCATTGGTTATATTTGTAGGCGTGGGGAGGCTTTCTAGAAATTTCAGTTTTACGTAACAATACTGACAAACAAGTGTTTACATACACACCTATATTGTTGATTCTTATTCTCGAGAATCTTCTACAACTTTGGAGAATAGGCGGGAGTTTCGCAATACATATTTAACAGTATAAGCTATGTATGTTTCTAATATAAATTTAATCTAAACAAACAATGATACTAAAATAAATATATAATAACAAATTCGTTACAGCACATATCACAATAACTCATGTTTTTCATGAACTTAGTGAATGTGTATGAAGAAATGAAAAAACAACAAAACACTCTTCAGTTCGTAAGTGTAAAATTATAAAGAAATGAAAATGTATTGTTGCATAGAGGAATTGTTAAATCACAACATTATACTCGAAATGTTAAAATTAAGCGATATTCAACATATTTATAGGCGTGTGAAGGCTTTCTAGAAATTTCAGTTTTATATAACAATATTGACGCTAACACAAGTGTTTAC
>NW_013665612.1:463883-464970 GCF_000517525.1 Limulus polyphemus
AAGTGTTTACGTACACACCTATATTGTTGATTCTTACTCTCTAGAATCTTCTACAACTTTGGAGAATAGGCGGAGTTTTGCAATACATATTTAACATATTTAAATATAAATTTAATCTAAACAAACGTTGATACTAAAATAAATATATAATAACAAATTTGTTACAACACATATCACAATAACTCATGTTTTTATGAACTTACTGAATGTGTATGAAGAAATGAAATAAAACAAAAACTCTTCAGTTTGTAAGGGTAAAATTATAAAGAAATGAAAATGTATTGTGGCATGAGGAATTGTTAAATCACAACATCATACTCGAAATGTTAAATTTAAGCGATATTCAACATAACAAAGCATCTCCAGGAATATATACAGTTTTTATAAATCCTCAGCTCTTCAAATATAACTGGTTAGACAAGAATTTTTAAGTCACTATTACTTTTTATGTTATTTCATTATGGAAAAGTAATATGACAAATATTTAACTATTGAGACTACTTTACTTCCTTTTTTAATGTTCTCTCCAAATCCATATTGATTTCCCAAAGCGACGATAAAAGCTACTTTTTCTTCTTTTCACTGCCTTAGATATAACTTTATGTAATGGTTCTTTTTTTTTATTGGAGTGGTTAAGTGGGGAGTATTATTTTGATTCCAATAGGTGAGCGAAACTGATGGTACCCGAATGTGTAATTCTTAAATTACGCACTGGCTTGCATCAAATATATATTTTTTTAAATTTCTACTCAATTTAATTTCAATCAATGCTTATAAATATCTCCATTTCTTGATTGTTTGATTTCAAAATATATTGTTTTTTTATATTATTATAAAGTAAGTTTAAAAATTATTCAGTAGAATACACTGAGTGGTTACAAGTAAATAGACTAATTTTTCGTCATTTAACTGATTTATGCTAACTAATTTGTGTTCACAGAGCACTATATAAATGAAAATGGTCCGCACACTAATTATTTTGTGCTGCAACATGCCTAGAACTCAAGGTTATCTCGAATTGTCAGATTTTGTTAGAGGAAGGATAGTTGGTCAAGCAGATGGTGGAATAAGTCAGCGGCAAATTCGC
>NW_013665612.1:465970-482301 GCF_000517525.1 Limulus polyphemus
CGCTGTGTATATTGCTTTTGATTTAAAAGAGTATTCACATTTATCGGGATGTTTGCAACGAAACGATTAAACAAGCTTGAAATTTTATTGGTATGATACGTGCATTTTGGAACTATTTAATTATTTTTCGTATATAAAAAAATTAAAAAATTACACGTTTCCATTATATCTTCTAGCAATGTTACGTTTATTCATGACTACTTTTTCCGTGAAGTTCAAAACAAAAATGGCAGAAAGAAGAAAACCATTACATATGTTAAGCTAAATAACGTCTTAGCATATTGTCTGTGAATATCATTATTTGTCTCCTTAGGTATTCTAATTTCGTATTTCTTCAAGATAACAGTTCGTGTTTATATATTTAGAACTAACACAAACCTTACGTTCAGTTTTCATAGAGCTACTACTACGTGTAAGAAATTTGGTAAATTCAGGTCGTGAAAAGTACCAAAGTGATAAAGATATGTTTTGGAATCCTAGAAAGTATCTAAACAAATTATTATGTGACACAGATATAATTATGCTATTAGATCTGTTATTAATTATATAATTCTGTTGTTAACCCATCAGGATGCATTCAATAAAAGGTTCTTATGTCGTTGCCCCTAATAAAGACGGGCCCATCTGTCGAAATCGCTAGGTTGGTTTTGTTTAAAGGGATTCAATACAGATTATTTAGACATAGGTGTCTTATGAGTTAAATCACTACATATTTCATAGTAGGGATTTTGAGTATTACTTGATGAGTCACGATGAATTGACTGTGAATTTCTCTCCTGATCGTTACATTTTATGCCAGCAGTAAAAATTAAGTGTATGCGAGGGAGGTTGTGTAACGACGGAACTTGTGAAAGATGACTAGGTTAGGACGACATCCAGTAAGCTCTTGTTGTAGGATACAGTTCATATACTTGTGCTTGAGTAGTGGTGTTGTTCGTTTACCGTGATATATTGGTAGACACGCTCATAAATCATCGCATGAAAAGTGCAAACAAAGAGGAAACTTCTCAGTACAACACTTTTTGGGAACTTATATATGTATGAGAATTTTGTTAACTGAATATATAAACAAAGTGTTGAATTCATTTGGTATTTATATGCGTTACTTAAGCAACTGTACTTACTTTAATAGTGTGAACTGTGTTAATTATACTCTTTAAACATATGATTACTTTTTATTCGATTTTTTAAACACAATTCAGACTTTTTATTTCAAAATTTGTTTGAAAGCTTGTTTGTTTGTTTTTTTAATTATGCACAAAGCTACACGAGGGCTATCTGTGCTCTGCCCACCACGAGTATCGAAACCCGGTTTCTAGCGATATAAGTCCGCCACTGGGGGCGTTTGAAAGCTTATGGCTTAAGCACTAAGAGGGTTTAGATGCTGTACAGGTCTATTAAGCTTATTGTTTGTTACGAATTTCGCGCAAAGCTACACGAGAGCTATCTGCGCTAGCCGTCCCTAATTTAGCAGTGTAAGACTAGAGGGAAGGCAGCTGGTCATCACCACCCACCGCCAACTCTTGGGCTACTCTTTTACCAATGCATAGTGGGATTGACCGCCACATTATAACGCCCCCACGGCTGAAAGGGCGAGCATGTTTGGTGGGACGGTGCTATTAAGCTTATGATGCTTATAGTTTTACGTATTAACTGTAATCATTAATATAAAAATTAGTTTGCATTTTAAATTACATAAACTTACGCTAATTATTAATGTAACATATCTTACAATTCGATTAAAACTTAAAAGTAAAGTTTTATATTCCACTGAACCGAATGGTTGAGAACTTTGCATATTAATTGTATGAAAAATGTTATTGGGAAGATTTATTTCTCAATTTTTCTTTTCCAGGCAGTTTATGTATTAAGGGAAAATAATTCACATAGTTTATCGAAATGGATTTGTTTATTAGCAATTAATTTATAAAATTAAATGAAAAAAACAAAAAAACGTACAAGTCTGACAATCACTGTATTAATTAATGAAAGTTATGTGTTAGCCATTCATATTTCTGATCATAGCACATTTTTGTTATAATATCAAAATACATATTGTAGCTATAACTAATATAAATGCCGTCCGCTAGCGCAACATTTTTTAATAATTTAATAAAATTATTATAAATGGGATAACTGAGAATAGTATACTTAAATTCATATATTCATGCTTTTACAGCATGATTTTACAGATCAATTAATTGGATAACACAGTGAATTATCAAGAGTGAATATATTATCCGTAAAAAACAACACTTTGTCAGTATTTTTTACTCTGGATTGTAAAGTTACTAGTTTCCTATTAAACTCAATACATTTTTGATAAGCATGAATGGTATATTTATATACAGATGTTAAAGCATCTTATAAAATGTGCCTACGAGCAAAATAGCATACTAGATTTAAGAAAACAAACTGTAATGTAATATGTCTAAATATTCTAGAAACGCTTAGTCTTTATGTTCTAAGCTGTTGCTTGAAACCAGCTTATAGATGTAAGAAATTTAACGGAAATCTTATCCCCCCCAAAAAACAGCAAGAACAAACAAACAAGATACATATAATGTATATTTAAAATAGTATAAATAGACTGAGGGCTTGAAACGGTACAAATATATCGCTGTATTTACATTATAGCACTGTCGACTTTGTTAAAGTTGTCAATTTGAAACAATAATTATACTTAGTTAAACATTTGATTCGCTTCAAACATGTTCAAAAATAATCTTTGATGAAAGAAGTAGCTTTACATCAAATATTCGCATGTTTATTATTTTACTTTCTGTTATTTGTTATGTTAAAATATGCATCCCTAAAAAAACCTGAACATTAAATATCTAAATTTCGCATTGAGATCAAAATTAAAATATATTTTTGTTTGTTTAATGGTAGAGTTCTGATCAGTACAGTCTCTGATCCACAACACCACTAATAATACTTCATAGCGCTATAATGAAACCAATCGTTCGATCGATGTGAGAAACGATCAGTATGCTACTGACTTACAACCGTAACGATGATAGGATTTTGTTTGGAATATACCCGCAATAATGTTCAATTGCTAGAAAGTCGTGACAAGAAAGTTTTCTTGCTTTGTTAACAAAAACACCCTGTAAAACGACTTTTCTCTATAAAAAGATAAGTCTGAACTTATTTTTGGAAAGAACAATTATATATAATTTATCAATAATATTAAAATCAACGTATGTATTCGAGAAAATGCCTTATAAACGGGATTGTAGACATCTCGTTTATTATTATTGCTTACATTCATTCACGTTCAGCCTCCCAGTGGCACAGCTGTATGTCTGTAGAGTTACAATGCTAGAAACCGGGTTTCAATACCCGTGGTGGGCAGTACATAGAGAGTCCATTTTGGAACTTTGGGCTTAATTATAAACAAATATCATTCACCTTTCTGATTTTTTATTTCTCGTACACTACAAACGATCGTTCTGATGAATGTCGCTTTATTTCAGTAAAAAACAGTTTTTTACTTCATCACTTTGATACTAGTTTCGTCTAATATATAAACTCGTCAGTGTAACTTTGTCATATCCATGTTTTTTTCCCGCTAAAGACCCCCATTGGTAAGATGCTGAAGTTACTATAGAGAAAGATCAAACAAATCGATTTTTACTTCTTAAAGAAGTGAACAGTTGGAACTTAAAGCCTTGAAAAACAAAATTCTGTACAGTGTTAGTTTAAACTACCTTACTTTATTTCGAGTAGAATTTTTTAATCTTCTAAAACAATCATGAGATTTCAAAACTAAAAAATGAGAAAAAGCACATCATTGTAGAAATACATTTATATCGAAAATAATAATATTTTAAACGTCGCTGCAAACAAGTGCGTAACATAAATTAATTATAAGACGAACTTTGTAGTGAACTTTATTAGACATGTTTCTGAACAGTTTATTCGTGTGAAAGTCACTGTTAAACAGTTGTTAGACTTCGCCTTCGTATTAATACCAAACTCTCTATATTTACCGTTTTTTACAATATCAGGTTCATAGCACAACGTATTTTTTTCTGATGTTTTTTTTTAACGTATCATAGTGTTATTTAATAACGTGTTTAAGAATGTGAATCAAAATGGACTGTTACTTTGAAGATAAATCATTAAGAATATCCTCCTGCGTATTAAGAAGCTGAGAAATCGTTGTGCTACAACGGCAGTTTTTTTTAAAAGTACTATAGTACTTATTTATTTCTAATATGTAATTAACGAAAGTGATGTACATTTTTAAATTTATTAATAATACAAAACATGAACACATTTCTGCAAGGGATCATTTTGTTCATATAACTATTTATTCCATCTCCAAATATTTATTATGCCATTGTTTTAATTTTGGACTAAAATAGTTTACTTATTTTTAAAATATATCGAATACGTCAAATAATGCTCTTTCTAAGGTGTTTATGGATTACTAGAGACATGATTTTTAAGATATTTAATAGTTTTATTACTATAGGACATGTTATCAATTTTTGTCTATATATATATTTCAAGGGTAACGATTTTTAAATTTCCATCACTTGATCAAAAATGGTTTAACTGAACAATAAAAATAAGCGGAGTAATTATTAGTATCCAACTATGTACTATAGATTAGGTCTACAAAAGCGTTAATAGACTGCGTTAAAAACATGATTTTCAAAGTAGTTTTCCGTAAACTTGGTAATGCGAATAGGAAAAAAAGAGCTTTCACAGCCCTCACACATAATGCCAATAGAAGTGAGAATATCCATACAAAAGACTAAGGCTAATAAGGCTAATCTGAATGCTTCATTAATCAGAGAAGGAACACAAATCCATCCGCAATGTTCTAGCCGTATAACTATTTCTCTCTAATTGCCTCCATTAAATTGAACGCTGAGAATTTTTAGTGGAAAGAATCGGGTAAGTGATTATAATTTCTTGCGAAGTTTAAAGAATTTGGTGGATTATTGATGTTTATGTTATTAGTTAAATACGTCTGTAGCAGTGTAAGCCGGAAAATATAACCAGTTAAGTAGTGTTGATTTCAGTTATTAACGCTATAGTTGTGATGTTACTTATTCTTTTCCTCATGTGTGTATTTTAATTAAAGAAGCAGCATAAAGGGTAGAAATTCAGACTTTCTATCATTCAATAACTTTAGTTCAGTTATTATTCCAGTAAGTTTTGTAACTTACTATCAATTGCTGGTGTTTTCTTTCTTTTTCTTTTTAGTGTGAAATTACGAATATCATTTTTATAAATTTTATTGTACGGAAAAATAATCCAGATAATATTTTTTCTCTGTGTATTTTGTTTCTACATGACTCTATAATTTATTTAGTCAGTGTTACCTTACATACATTTGATTAATATAAAAGTGAACAGTTATAACAGTTTCATGTATTTTTATGTTGGCCCAGTGATTTGCGGATTCAACATGAAACGTCTTTTATACATTCCTTTTTTGAAACAAATATTTATGTTATTTACAGTAAAGTTAACTTACAGTAAAGAATTAAATATATATTAGGAAATGTTTGTTAGTTTCCGAATTTATTGTAAAGTTACATAAAGAACTGACTGCGCACAGTAACCGTCTCTAATTCTGAAATAACAGACTAAAAGGAAGACAGGTATTTAATGGTGTCCTCCGCCGACATTTTAGCTACTTCTGTTTGATCCAGTAGTGAGAGTTGACCGTCTCTCTCTCTCTTACAGTTCACACACGTTAGCGAAGTGCGGAGCGCGTTTTTGCAGCAATGAACATGCGGATTCAAATTCCGAGCACGCTAACCATAATCCACATTCTGCTTTACAAGGAAAAGAAGCTTAAGTATAGAGAAATAAGAAAATTAAATGAATCAAAAGCTAAATTTTTCTCCAGCTTTACTTTACACTTCACATGAATGATTGACTTATTAAAAAGATTTTAGGACTGATTTTACTTAATGCTTTAGTGCTTATACATCATATACACCTAACAAACGAACATTGTATTGATAGTATTTTTGTTGTCAAATGCCTTTCATAATGGAAATATTAAGCTCATTCAAAATAGATACAAAATCTCGTTCACCCAGTAACAAATGTCATAAGTTTTTCTTTTTTCCTCTGATAAAACTGGGAATCAAATATTTTTATCTAGTTATTAAAGAGCTTCAGGGCTTTTTTATCTTTGTTTTTAAATCTTACTGTGCTTGGAGTTACGCTGTTATTGATACAATAGGAATCGGTTCGATCAATGAAAATACAAAATGCCGCATTCTTAGTTTATATAACGACTGAAACACGAATAATTAATGTTCTTTATATTATATAGGGAACACAAGAACTGAAAAATACTAAAAAATGTTGAATATTACATCGATCTGAAATATATAACAAACAAAACAATAGAAAATTTTGAATTTGCCCTGTTACTGTTTCATATCAGGGACCTTCATATCCTCTCAAACTCAAACACTTGTTTTCCTCTGTATTTGAATTATTGAGATAGAACGTGCACAATATTTCTCAATTCATCACATCGTGTGCTTTGTGCCTGCATATAATGTAGGCTACTGTGTACTTCACGTGCAGATGGGTTGTTAAAATTGCAATAATTATTGTTGATCTACCATCCTAAAGGACATCAATGTTTAAATGGCTGACTTTAAGCACAAATAAGCCAAATATGGTCTGACTATCAAGTAATTATGTATTACTTGTGAATAATTAAAAGTTATTATCTTCTTTTGTATTATCAAATAACAATTTATGATATGAATATAACTGAAAAACAAGCAGGTCAGAAAAATGCAAAGTTGGTGACCATATTGAATGTCGGTACATTACAATACATATTTCACAAACAAATGTTTTCTCGAATATTATACAAAATTTCACTAAGTGTAACGATATGTTACTAGGATCTTATTGAACAACTCTCTCGGTTCTACTTGCCTCAATGATAATACAAAATCTAATCCAACATGTCTATTTTAAGAATATGAAAATCATGATAATACATATTTCTCAAGTATAGACGTTTGCTAGAACATAAATATGTCTGATAATGAGCATCGTAGCCATGAGTTCTAGTTACTATAATCGTAAAACATAATTATATTCAATCCAAGGTGTTCTATTTGAACCTTACTTAGCCTGTTTTATTCTCGCCCTTTAATATTTCATTTATTTGAGAAATCCTGACAATCTTTTTACGATGTGATACCCCTTTACATAAATGATCATTAGTAGGCGTAATCAAACTTGCTGAAGATTATTCTCTTGTATATATATATATATATATATATATATATATATTCACAATGAACAATATAAATATATATACTAGTGGTTAAAAGGCAACTGTAAGATTGTTTTTTTTTTTTTTTGAAGAAATAACATGTATGGAAGTGTACAACAGAAACACTCTTAATTTGGTTCGTGTTTGAAAGTGAAAAGAAACGGGTAATTATCATAACTATTGGAACTTAGTGTTGATGTTTAACAGATATTTTGAGTTATTTAATAATTTGTGTATTTATGATTTTCGAAAAATAATTACTAGAACTGCAAATTGTATTTATTATTCCAGAGAGAACCCATTTTGAGTATTTATATAATATATTACTTAACATATTTAGAGTCGTAAAATCAATGTTTTCTATCTTCATAAAGTGTCATTTCTGATATGCATTTCGTCTTTCCATTAATATATGTTGCAAGTTTAATGAATTTGTTCTCAAAATCACTCTCTCTCTCTGTCTCATCTGTAAGTTAAGCAAACAAAAAATATTATTCCATAAATATAACAAATTACAGAAAATGTTCATAATAGTGTATTAAAAGGTTTGCAGATATTATGAATAATATCTATATTAGCAACTTTTATATTTGAAGAAAAAATCATCAACTCGGGATTAGATTCCTTAGCAAGATTTTCTCGCTAGTCAATTTTCTGCTCTCATGTGTTTTCTGGAACTGCTAAGGGACTTCTGTGCATTATAACAAACAACTTATAATAAGTTACTTCTCATTCTAATACAAGTTTAAGTTAAGTAACGAAAACGTCGAGATATAACGTACACTTACATATGTAGTTTTGTAACTCTTGTGTTCGATGGACTTTAATAGCTACAGTTGCAAAATATTTTGAAACGTAATTTAGTCTCTTTATAAATTAGATTGAGTATATCAATATATGTATATACCTTTATGTATGAAATCATATTTTTCTATATAATGGCACACAAGCTTTTTTATTCGTGATAGAAAGTTAGGTAAATATCTCTATCCGTTCTATAGCCATAAAATGATTATGAAGTTTTGTATTACGTTATTGATACAGCGTATTTTTTATAAGTTGAAACAGCTTAATTATTTTCAAATGTTTGTACTTCTCTGATTAAACATAATCATACAAGCATTCAAATACTAAAGTAAAAAGAATATAACAGTTCTCATGCTTAGTAGCCTATCCGAACACATAAGTTTAATTATTCAGTAAAACAACATAAGATAACAAAACATACAAAAAGGGAAGATTTGGTTCTTCGAGGTTGTCCGTGCAAACCAATCCTTGAGGAAAGTAAAAATTAAAACCCTCTCTTTATTTACAGGGAATCATCGATCCCCTATTAAACTCCCGTAACTTGCTGCCCTCCTCTACTGCCGATCGCAAATCTTCCATTAGCTTTAGCTAATCACTTTGTTAGAAAATTAAATCTGTCTTAACTGGAGCCTAGTCTGTCTCTTCTCTTCATCTCGTCCTACTATTCTCAGAATAGAACACAAAGAAATCTCATAATTTAGTAACCTTTAATAAGATCCCCTGTTACCTTGCTTTTCTCAAAAGAAAATAAGTTCAAACTTATCCCTATAAGATAACTATTCCATTCACATTATATTCTATTAGGTCTTTCTTTTTATAAACTTTTTCTAATAACTCAGTAATATTTCCAGAAGATTCATAATGAACATACAAAGGAGAAACATGTAGAAATTGCTTTGTTAGAGTGACTCCTGTAAATAACATATTAGAGGACTCATCTTCAAAACTAGCTAAGGTTGAAAGGACGACGTTTCGAAAGAATTCCGTCTTTTGTCTTTAGGTCAGATTGAACTGATGTTGCATATGGTTTATATGATATCCGGGAGGACTGAAGTATACATAATGTGATTGGCTGGTTGTTCTTGTAACGTTTATAGTGGAACAACATATGATTTGACGAATGATAGCCTCAATTTATAAATTTCCAGGCCTGAGACTATTTAAATGTATGCATTGTGTTTATGTAAAAAGAAAGATTCTTTAATATTTGTCATTTTCTAGAATTTATCCGATGCTATGTGTCTCTGTAACTGTCCCGATCTATTTTATGACCTGTCAACATGACATGTTATATTAGGGTAGAAATTTGTGTTTTCATCAGTCTTGTGAGGTATTTATGTTATTTTAGTCTTGCCTCAAAATGTATTCCAGTTTTTCGAATGTCGGTGTGGTTATAGGAATACGGAATTTCATTAATGACGTTCTTTATGTTTGTCGCCAGTTATTAATTACTTAGTTTTAACAAGGATAGATCGGTGTGTTCTATAAGATTTAAAGCGGATATCAATGTTAATCTTTATGGTTACACATTTGATTTTCTCATACATACGGGAAGTAAACAGTGTTTAACAGTTTTTCTTACCTGATAAATCAGTTGATATGTTAATATCCGTCGAGATATTGGTGATAAACTGAAAGGGTATTCGTTCTGATTAAGACACTGAATGATGTGTCTGCGTTCGGTTTATTGGAGTTTTAAGATGCTTTCAGTTATTGTTTCTGAACTTAATAATACTGTTAATATTTTTCAGGATGATTTGGTTTCTTATTTCTTGATGAAAATATCAAAGAACAGCAAAATGGTTAAGTGTTTTTGGTTGTTTAAGGGTGTTGTAAGAAAACTGTAAGTTTTCATGACTATGGGGGGCCAGATAAAAAATTCGAGAAAACATAGCGTCTTCTCTATAGAGGAGAAGATTCTTTGTTCCAACTATTCTGTGAGAATGTCTGATAAAACTGGAGGGAATGGTGTTCCTATGGACAAGGCTGTCTCTTTATTCAAGGAAATCTTTGCTTCATTGAAAGTATGTAGATTGTATCTTCTAACTTCACGCCAGCTGTGTATGTAAGAGAATTATTATTCAGGCCTAATCAGTGAATACGCGCCAAAATTCGATTAACTTTACTACTAGCAACAGAACACTGCTTCGATGGCTTTAGTGACTTATCTACCATTATGCCAAAACCCTTTTCTTCAGTCATACTATTAAGTGGATTGCTATCTATATTAAACGTGTGAGCCAAATTATGATGACCCAAAGAGATTACCTTGCATTTCTATAACTGAAGATGACCAAATACTTGTCCAATCACCGACTGATGATGACGTGATAAACGTTGAAAAATGTAGAGTTCACAGTTTAGAAGCCATGGAATGGTTTGAATTAAAACGTTTTTAATTGTTTATCGAATTTAACGTTGTGTGTTATTTATCAATTGTTTTAGTGCTCTTTCTTCTTGTTTTCCTAAGTGCATTTGCTGAAGTTTTTTTAGTATGAGTTTAGGTGTGTCTTTAGTGTTAAGAAGATTTATGTTAAGAATCTGTTAGTGAAATTGTTTTCTTTTTATAATTAATTATTTTAGTACGCGAGTGTGTGTATTTGTTTATTTGAAGTTTAAACAGCTGTGCCTGTCTTAGTAGAGGCCATGCTGTTTATTGTGTTATTTATTTTCTAGTGGAGGTTCTTAATCCTATGTTTATTAATATGATGATATTTAATCTTATCTTGTAGCATGGCTTTATTAAGTTTTTAAGTTATTCTTTTGTACTGTGGGAATTTATGGGCACTTTAACCTTATGTTATTTAGGACATACAGTATATTATGTACAATTATGAAGTGAGGTGAGATGGATATCTATTTTAGTTAATTTGCAGCTTAGTCTTTCTAACATTCTTACAAAGTTCGGGGATGCATTGGGTCTTTAAGTACTTACAGTAAGGTTGTAAAGTACATCAACTTCTCTATCAAGAGACCCAGGTTCGAGACTCGGCTACCATCACGCTAGAAATAGTTTTTCTCAGGAGTTCTCTGAATAGGACATTAGATTAGCAGCCAAAATGTAAGACAAAAACTAATCAATAATTATTATTTAGTAATTAAAAATCATATAAGTAACTAGTTAATAATTAGAATAAAGGAGCTGTATAAATTACTAACAATGATAACAACTGATATCGTATAGCCGAAGTTTTACCTTAAGTATATATATATATATATTATGACACTTAAGCCACTCCCTAAAAGATTTTTCTATACCATGTAAAATATTGTATGTTCATCAATACATACTTAAATGTAGGTAAATATTAAGAACATATATATCCACAGTAAGTGTTCCAGAAATTGGACACCAATTAAGCAAATAAATTAATATTATAGTATTGTTTCCAGCTCATCTGTAACTTTAAGAAGTAGTTTTTTTTTTCATTACTCATCATGTTTTACTTCTATTGTTGAATACCTTAAGTTGATGTGAAACTACTCATGATCGTAGCTTAAATAAAATAAACTTGAAATATAGTTTTATAAATATTGTAACTTTAAATTTACATTTAGTCAAGAGTGTTTTGTTTCTTGTTCGTTTTTAGCCCAAACCTACCCAACGGGTTAACCCCGAGGAAACTGAACCCAGATTTTAGCGTTGCAAGTCAAAATATTTACCGTTGACCCAACGGAAAATGTGAATAATGAAACGATTGAAATAACAATTTACACTTTCTATAATAGTAATAAAACAAGTTGCATTTATTTTTATAACTGAGAATCTTTTTATCAGAGATATTCAATAGGAAGTATATTATACCTTTAAAAATTTTCTTTAATAATGGTTAAAAAAAAGACTAAGAAAATGTCCTTTGTGGCTGACGCCACAATGTATTTGCTGAACGCAAGTTTCCAAGCTCATTTATTTAAAAAACAATTTTATCGTCTGAGAAATAGCTCTTTAAAAGTTTGTATTCAATAAACATATTGTGGCGTTAGCTCCAAAGTCTATTTAGTTTCAATAAGTCTGGTAACTTGTTACTTTATTGCACTCATATTTTTTGGACTTTTATTTGGTTATGTTCGACTTTTCAGTTCACAGAACTTACATCAAAACACTTAACACTCTTCCACATTCACAGTAAATACTAAATGATCACTTTCAGAAGTGTAATGGTTTTGATGAACTTATTTAACAAATTTTCATCCATCTCTGCTCGATTGAAATTTCTTGAAGATATTTGTTGACATTAACATGTAAACAATATGGTGGTAAAACAAAACGTATAGAGCTGTTATGTATCAAATTTAAGATTATAAATAATATATTTTACAAAATTGGATGTATATGATCATAAAATGAAATATTTAGCAAACTTAGTGGAAATTTGAATCTTAATAACTACTAAAAATACATTAGTAGCTATATTATGTGAATTATAAAAAGAAACGCAATCTTGAAACCATTAATTTCAGAATTTTGGTGACAAACACTAATATTATTCTTATACCACTTACCTCAATCTTTTTAAAATTTTGAGTAAAACAGTCTTTTGGAGTACAGTCATTTTAGGTGCTAATGTACTTTCTGGATATCATAAACCACGGTGGTGGTTCATAATTAGGATCGCCCGTTTGTTCTTCTTTGTTATTATTTAATATTGTTCCACCAGCCTACAGCGAAAATGGCTGTGAGCATCGTAATAAAACCTGGGCAATATTACTAAATGCATCATTGCATATTGTGTAGGGAAGATTGTAAGTTTATTTGACTACCTAGCAAATAACAGGTGCTGTATAACCGTTGACACCCAATCGTTTTAATGTAGTCTGTGGTTTATATGGAGCCTCATAATCTACTAGATGTACACGTATGTAGCTGTGTGCAGGCCGTGGATATAATTCAGTGCTTATATGGCAGGCATGAAACTTGTACCATACCGATTATTAACTCATTATTGTAACTGTGTCGATGTCGCATATCATTGTTTATATATAGGGTTCCTGCCCTTTCAGACAAGACGCCACTGACGGGATCACAGTTTATTTTTTTATCACTGAATGATCGATTTCGGCCATGCTATACAAACGTCTAGGCTGTCTCCCACAACAGGAATCTTTAAGATGTAGTTTAAAAGATGGAATCAAGCTAAGTTTCGAACATCAGATCGTCAATCACGGTGATGGCTGATTGTGAGTGTCCAATTATAGCCAACACTGCGTGATTGCGAATTTTATAGATACTGCAGATAGAGTAGCGTCCTTAAAGCTGACTATAAGAAGTGACAAGAATCGTGCAAGCAGGAGATGGCGAAAATTATGGCAATTCTAAGCTAAACTGAGGCAGAAATTTTCTAGCTATATTTTTTATTCTGTATTTAGTTTCATATAAAGTATGCAGCAGCGACAGCTCACCAGAGTTTAGGTAGAAGATGGTCGTAGAAGTGTCACGACCCAAAGTTCATCAGAAATAGAAGGGAGAAAGGTATATTATTATAATTAATACATAATTGTCAATTAACACCTTTTTCCGATCATGTAGAGTGTGTATAATGTCACTCCTAGAAGAAATCTGACCAGCTGCAGCAAAACCATGACCAGCCTTAGTATGGCCAGCGGAAAGGAGGAGGGGGAAGAGAAAGGGGGAAGTATAACAATTATATTTAAAATGCTTATTTGTATATTATGACACATTGTCTTATATTTGTATTGGATATAGATGCATGCATCTCTACAACTTAAAAAATAAAATTAACATCTATATATACGGTTTTACAACTTTATAAAATATAAAGCATATACAGATAGATAGATATAAATACTAGCTTAAATGCACTGCATGTGCATGCATGTATAAAACTCATGCGGTTACAAAATCCAGTCCATGCGCTATTCCAGTATAGTTCAGTAGTCCCTCCAATCGAGTGTTTACAAACTTCCCATACAGCTACAGTGTATAAATATAGTAGCTATATACATTTTACAAACATATACATAACATGTGGTATGTTGATCACCATGCATCATAGTGATCATACATACAATACCACTATCAAAGATAACATTGTAGCAATTATATCAGGAACAATAGCCATCCAATCTGCATCATAGTGATCATACATACAGTACCACTATCAAAGATAACATTGTAACAATTATATCAGGAACAATAGCCATCCAATCTACATCATAGTGATCATACATGCATTATCACTATCAAAAATAACATTGTAGCAATTATATCAGGAACAATAGCCATCCATTCTGCATCATAGTGATCATACATGCAGTACCACTATCAAAGATAGCATTGTAGCATTGATATGAGGAGCAATAGCCTTCCAATCTGCATGAAGCAAATCCAAAACTTGTCATTGTTTTCCGAGAGAGCATCATACACCAACTACGTATTCCATTAAACTAAACTGCCCTACCCCAGTGGCACAGCGGAATGTCTGTGGACTTAAGACGCTAGAAACCGGGTTTCGATACTCTTGGTGGGCAGAGCACAGAATAGCCCATTGTGTAGCTTTGTGCTTAACTTCAAAACAAACAAACAAACTAAACTGTTTCCAATAGGATAGTGTTGCTATTATACAGACCTATGTCCATGATAGGCATAACAAAACTAAAGAAACAAGACTATTAAAAATTGTTAATTTAAAAAGATGGGAAAAGGGATCTTCAACAAATTACAGAAAAATGATAGGTAGCTTAAAGTGAAAATGCAATCGCAAAAAGTAAACAAACAATCTTAAGGTTTGAGACATAGTGTTGACATTATTAAGATTGTTTGTGTATTTTTTGGCGATGGCATTTTCACTTTAAGCTACCTTCCTTTTGTCTGTAATTTTTTTTACGATTCCTATTCCTTCTTTTTAAATTAACACATTTTAATAATCAATTATATATTTTTTATTACCATCTAATATTCGAGCAACCATTCATTGCGTTTAAATTACGCTTTTACTTATCATCACTCTCTAATTATATACATCGTTCTTTAAGTACCAGAATTTATATACACAAAAATATTTCAAACCGAACTTTGGGTTTCTGTGATTTGTAGACAAATATATCAAACCACGGTACTTTCAGATGTTGTTATTTTTCTTATATCGGTTAACATTTCAAATCAATAAATTACGATTTTTTGTAAGATTGCTATATGCAAAACTAAAAATACGTTTGGTTCTGATTCTTTGTTTGATCTTTTTCGTATCGACAAATATATTCTCATTGTTTGAATATATATTAATTTTCACATTCAGGCCATCTGAACATTTGTTTAGAGTATCTGTTTAGCAATCACACTTAAGTCTAACAACCTGGTTCAATCAAAGCTTGCGTAAGGCCAATTATAATTGCTTTCCTAAATTCAATTTTTGGTTTCTGTTTGACACTAGACTCAAAGCTACTGAATAGGTACATAACTGTTTAGCTTTAATTAAGTCCTGGAAGGTATGTGCGAATGGGCATGTTGTGTTCGAAGTAGTTTAATTAAGCGGCGTCTCTTGTTATGCGCAAATATCTACATCGCTAAAACTTCTATTATGCGACAGGAAGAATGGTATGGCGATGAGATCTTTAGGCATTTCTAGCGTCACTGAGTGGTTTATAACAGATTTAATTCAGTAAGTTTTTGAAAAATATAAGGTGAAAATTTTAATTGCAAAATCTAATTTCATATTTTGATTTCCTCCCTTCCATTTAATTTGTGAAAATATACAAATGCATAGTTTATTCTAACCTGTTCAAAAGGTCATACTTGCTTCGTATTTTATAACTGTACTGCTGCTTACGAAATCATATAGATGAAATATCTTGATTTATTTAGAATTGTTTTCAACACTGCAGCCAACACTTATGAGAATGTATTTACCCTAATTATAAGAGAGATTGTTGCCTGATAGACAATGACAGTGAGAATAATTTCACAAGTGTATTGTTGCAACAAATACGGCTAGCGTGCAAAAAAATCACAGTGGAATATCTAATACAGTAAAGATTTAGCATATCTATATAAATATTATAGTACTGTCTGTTGTATGTCCATATAACTACTTTGTAGGGTGTAGATGGATCTTCGCCAAAATTGATATGGAGGTTCATTTCGTCCATGAGGGGGTACATACAAATTTTCAGTTTTGTATTTTGCGTTTTTCGGTTTTTATAGGCGTTTTCATCACTACTTCGTTCCCTGTTGATAGATCTTCATCAAATATGGCATGGAGGTTTGTTGGGTCCATGCGGAGATACA
>NW_013665612.1:482693-512228 GCF_000517525.1 Limulus polyphemus
AATTTATATAACTTCCGTCCAAGGGACGGGTACTCCAGCTAAACTATATATCAACTGAATAACATATTTTAGATGATGTTGTTTTGTTGTTTCATATCTACATTTCCGTCGATACCATGACATCATTCTTGATTTTTTATGCGTTTAATTTGATGCGATTATCCGGAAAGTTCTCTTATTTTTAACTTTGAGATAATTTGTTCATGACACTTTTCTGGGAAAACACTCCATAAAAAGAGCTTGAAATATAAATACAAATAAATGGTTACAATTGCTACAAGTCTAAAATAATTATATGGTCAACGTTTCAGTCAAATTAATCTAATCAACATCTGAAGAACGTCGTTTGACAGAAAAGTTAATCTCATAACTTTTTCCCCTTAAAGAAATTCTAATCACATCTTTAAATTTTAAGATTTAATCACGCTGTAGCTGCATTATTTTATTACATGCTTTTCTTTACGAAATATGAAAAAGCTTTATTTTAATGATTTGTTATAATTGTGTAACTTATTTTGTTAAATCAAAATTAAAATAACAAAATAAAAGTATTTTGGTATTTATTTTAAAAAGAAAATAAAAAACATTCGAACAATGAAGATGAGAACCACCTATCTGAACCAAACTACCTGTCACCTTAACTAAAGAAGAAAAGTATTAAGATTCGCTGTTTATTGAAATAGTTGTATAGTGTTTTTTAAGTAATTCATCGAGTAAGTTCATTGAAACATTATTAATTTTAACACAAAAATAAAAAAAAATGTAATATAAAATTTCAAGTTAAAATATTCTAATTTAGCAAGGATGATTTTAAACGGTTTTATCTATTTGGTGTGTTTTATTTTATTTGTATAGAAACGCATTTAAAGTTTGATTTTGTACTACTAAAATGAAAGTATAATTTTGCTTATCTTTGAATGTTTCTACATTTGTATATCACATCTATATTCTAATACTTAGAAGTTTCATATCACTTTTATAGAAATTTACCGCTGAATCTGTAGAACATCTCAGATACAAATATATGTTTACAGTTTAATTGTGTCTAGTAAAGTATTTGATTTGAGACCTGATTATAAAAACTAAGTGTTACAAATTCTAAATTTTTACCCAAGATATTTTTTTGTAATTGATTGGTAATTAAAAACGAAAGACAATTTCATTTTCTTCGCCTTTAACCAAGTTGAATATCGCTAATTAATTCTTGAGCATAACACTTTTTTATCTGTTTATTGTAAAGTATAAAAACACACAATGTGCTATTTTTTGCTCTGCACCCCGCGGGTATCGAAACTCAATTTTTAGCGTTATAAGCCCCCTGACTTAACTCTGAGCAAAAGAGGGGAGCTTGATCATAAAAAATAGCAGTTTTATATTTCCTAGTGAATTTTATTTATTAACGAATCTAATTTTCGTTTGTAAGCCAAAACTAAAATTTAAATATTTACATTTAAAAAATATCTTATCAATTAACGAAAAGGTCTTTTGTAAAAACTTACGAATAATAGTAACTGGCATAAATAAATACATAAGAAAATTAAATTCTAAAATGATAGAAATGTTCCCCCCGGTGGCTCATTGGTAAGTCTAAAGACTTACAACGCTAAAAATAGGGTATAAACACCTGTAATAGGCAGAGCAAGCACTGGTAACCAATTTAATATCTTTATGTTTTAACAACAAACAATAGAAATGCATCGAATCATAAGTTACAAACTTTCGCTTTTAAATTCTTTTGGCCATAATCCCGGTAACATTTCACTAGGTTAGCCAACATAGGAGATTTGGGTTAGTTCAACATGAATTTATTTAGCTAATGCTTTTAAAATTACATTTCTAAATGAAGGGCCCTGCTACTCTGCTGTTTTCTTATTCGGTTTGCAAACATGATTCAAATGATGCGACTTAAGCCATTTAAGATGTTAATTATCATATTTAACAGTCTCTAAGTAAACTTGATCATGAAAAAAAAAAGCCATTAATGACTTTCAAGCGTATAACATAACTTTGAATTTATCGTATTTCTAACATTTTTAACAAAAAATACAAAATAATTTGTATAGTTCAAATGGGGCAATACATCTTTTTCTTATGCTTCCAAAAGTTTGTTGATGTGTGATTACGAAATATAGTTCCAAGTATTCGTATTACTCCACAAAATATCTGGTTATTGTTTGACCTTCTCAATTTCTCTATAAGTCCATATAGACTTAGCGATATCCATATGATGACTTTATTCGGGCTAATTCATGACTGCGAGTATTCCCATAACTTTTTTTTATTCCAAGTATTGTTTTAACACGTCAGGTGTTTGCTTACGTCTCTGTTTTCTGGGAGATGAATCCCTGCCCTAAAAACCTTGCTATCGAGGGGATGATATGATTGATAAAAATCTGCTTGTAAATGTCAGCAGTCAGCGCTCCATCAATTCTCGTTAAATTTCCAACACTATTGGCTAAGCAACACTCCATACTTCCATTTGAACCCCAGTCAGACTTCATTCTAGATGTTATAGTTGATTATAATGCTTTTCTCCTTTCTGTCATAAGAAATTATCATTGATTGTTACCAAATAATTGGAGTTTGAGCTCATTTGTAAAAAGAATCCTCCTCTGGCTTTGTTTATCCCATTGTTTATGATGTGGTACCCATTTCAGCCTTTTAGTTTGGTTATCTAAGTAATGGTTTTAGAGCAGCACCACATACGATGAGGCTATATGCTCTAGTTAGCTTTTACATCCAGCTCCTACAAAATCTTTTGCATGAAGTAGCCTTCACTAGCTTAAACTTTGATCTCTACATTTTTGTCATATGGTATTCATGTTCTAGAGTCCATGAATGCGCTCTTTACACTATTACTGGAAATGGTACAACTGTTTGTTATTTTATAGATACTATGATGGTGTAACATTGCCTCATTGGTTGAATGACAGACGGTCAAAGAGACATTTATTAACACGAGACTGTACTCTGGAGTATTTCCCCATAATGAATAAGGAGCAGTATCTTAATATTTACATTCTATACTCATTTGATTCCCTCTTTCCATAATTATATCCAATATTGTATGTGTTAATGCAAATACAAAATGATATTACATTGCACAACTTACTCACTTTCCTTCTGTATTTTCTGTAATAATACATTGTACTAGTGATAACTTGACCATGTTGTTTACAAGCATACCATGTATTTTATAACTATTAATTCTAATGTAAAAAATTTTAAATGTTTATTCACCTATTCTCAGTCTACGAATAACACGTGGTCTAGAAAATCATTAAATTGACCTTGAGATCGCTGTACTTTTTTCCTTTTTTGCTTTCCAGAGATAATACCTACTCTGCCAGCAGGTCGTATTGCTGTAACGTTGAACGTTGTGTAAGAATATAGACAGCAGCAGTATCTTTCACTTGTAGGGTAAATGATATCTAGAGGCTTACAGTCTCCCTTATGTTGTGTGAGAATAACCAGTAATCTGAGTGTTTTGAAGTTAGATGTATGGTGACATTGATTGAAGTTGAGGAAGTGTGAAAAAGCGGTTGGCCTTTTGTCAGCAACTAAGGAATTAGGGGACTACAGTACAGTCATTAGAAAATTACCAGAGTGGGGGTTATAGCGTCTGCTTTTCTAAGTTCAGAAAATACAGGTCCCTTTAAGGAAATGAAACGTTTTAATCTCGTATGCGGGAAATAGATGCAAGGTCAGAATGAAAAGGACCGGTTCTGCGTGAGTTTGAGAAAGGAATATAAAACACAGGCGTTCAAAGAAAAAGAAGAAAAAGGGAAGACCAATAGATACGAAGGAGAACAAATAAACCAAGAAGCGAAGGAAGAACGTAACATGTTTTCAGCAAGAAACAAAACCTATTTTTAAGTCAATGTGTTATTGACTAGTAGTAATAAACAACAATTTGTTATGCTTACATTGATATGAGTCGTTAATAAGTGCAACTTAAATAAAGTTGATGGATATAGAAGGGGAAGCGAAGTGCGTGGATAGCATAATCGTAAAAGTGAGTACGTTAGTTATGGCTTCCTATATGTTGAAAGAGAATAACCAGCAATATGAGTACCCTAATCACAATGGGTAAATCCGAAATTTCCTGTTACTTCACAGACCTCAAGTGAGTTGGTTGACGGGCAAACATGACGATCTAAAAAAAACCTGTTGATAGATTTACGACTCCTGTAAAAAACAAGTATCTTAACACAAGTAGGCACAGTGTTTGCTGTTAATTTCAACAAAGATTGCTTTCACTTAGCATAACACATCGTGTCCCGTCTGTTTCTTTCTTTGATTAAACTCAGTCAGTTTAGAGAAATATAGTATCATTTCGTAATTTATCCTGCCTATCCTACCGTTATATGGCGGACCAACTTAATACTATATGAAGAAAACAACATAACCTGAGAATAGTACAACCGTGTACTTGCAATGATTCTTAGTTTATGACTTTGAATATTTGTCACCTCTATATTTCCATAACAATTTCTTATACCTTTTATATATACAGATATACATATATGTATATATGTGTGTATTCATATACAATATATAAGGCTAATGGAAATGTATGTTGAACTTTTCTAAGTTATCTATATTGGAATATATCTACATTCATAAAATCTCCCCAGGGTTCAGTGGTAATCTTTAGGGTTTATAACGCTAATATTCGGAATCGATACCCACGATGGACACAGTAAAAATGGAGATATTTCTGAAAATAGAAATGATACTTTTTCAAGACACTGAGTTACGTTGTTTTTTCAAATATGGCTTAGATATGAAATGTGATACTACGGTTACCCTGATGCACTATGCCAATTGTTTGCTTAACTTTATTTCTAAAAAGAAAATATTGCCTTTACTACAAAACTGCAAAACAAGATTGAATAATGCGTAACTCGAAACGATATGGCTTGCAGTCAATTTTTAGATTTTATATTTATCATTGCCTGAAGTTCTTTTATAAAGTTTAGCAATTTACTACTAATAAATCTATCTATTTGGTAGATGACCATATATTTATCTAGAAATTTGTTTTCTGTTACCAAATTAATTAAAATAACATGTATACCTATTTAGCTACCCCTCAGTGACTAAGGGATAAGTCAGAGAGCTTACACTGCTAAGACCAGGCTGACTATTCGTTGGTAAAAGAGTAGCCCAAGAGTTGGCGGTGGGTGGTGATGACTAGCTACCTTTCCTCTAGTTTTACACTGCTAAGTTAGGAACGGCTAGCGCAGATAGCCCTCGTGTAGCTTTGCACGAAATTCAATACAAACCAAGCCAAATATCTGAAACCAATGTAGCCCAATTTCTTTAACAGCATTTTTTTTCTCCTGGCCATATTCTTTCTCAATAAGAGATTTTAGAAAAAGTAGGCGTAGGTGGAATTTACTTTTCAGTTCGTGCAAAGATTTATGTTTACTCACTTGGATCAATCTTCAAGTAACGTTGTGACGGTTTAATATTCTACACCAATGGTTCTCAACCGTTTTGGCGTGAAGCCCTTCTGATACACACTATATACAATGTGCGTCCCTTCGCTCTTGCATTCTATATACTTACACACACACACACATATGGTTCCGGGCCAGAGAACTGAATTCACTGAAATAGTCTAACCTCACAGAAATCCAAGCCTTGTAGACCCCTCTAATTCCTGGCGCACATCTAAAGGGGTGCCTTCCAGCTTGGGAACCACTTGCCTTGGCGATCACTTAAGTCTAATTATTGATTAGTTATTTATTATTGTTTATTACTAACTAATAATTAGTTAATATAACACGTTTCAGTTGCTAATCTGCTGCTGAGTTCAATGAAGTCCTGAAAAGAACTTTTTATGCGATTGTAGGGACCGGGATTCTATCCTTGATCTCCAGGAAGACCGATATGCTATCCACTTCGTACTAGGTTTAATCCGTTGAAACTTTAAAAAAATAATAATTATTGAAAGTATTTCAAGAGGTTCATTTGGCTTTTGCTGACTTACAGAAAGGATCATTGTGGATAGATTACTATGCCTGAGTTTTGTCTTGCTCCTGCATTCTGTCCGTTGTTATTCTTTCACTGTACTGTAGTTCGCATACATAAGGAATACTGTAAACGGGGTTTTGCTCTACATTGCGTCTTTAGGTGGATTTGTAGTACTAACTGCAACCATATTACGTTGTGGCTTCCAAATAATGTTCTGACATTATGCTGTTTGGATATCTTTTTTTATGTTTCGAAGAGGCTTTTGCCATAAGAGAATGTGACTATGTGTCTGTAATTTATTCCTACGTGTTCATGGTATATTTTTTTCTTTATGTTTCGAAAAGGCTTTTGACATAAGAGAATGTGACTATGTGTCTGTAATTTATTCCTACGTGTTCATGGTATATTTTTTTCTTTATGTTTCGAAAAGGCTTTTGACATAAGAGAATATGACTATGTGTCTATAATTTCTTCCTACGTGTTCATGGTTTTTTTTTTTTTTAGCGAGTGTTCAGGGTTTCTATTTTCGAGTACGGTTGTACTGATGTGTTTTTCTTTCTTCTTCTTAGTATCTTTATTGCAAAATATATTATTTCTGGAATTTAGGCAATCTATGAAGTCCATTTTCATACTGTTGGATTGGATTTATCTATAGTCAAGAACTTTATTTTAATTATTTCTCTGAAGCGCAGATTAATACTTTATCATTCATTGCTATTCTAAACAAGTTATGACAAGAAACAGAGCAGAAACAACAATTAAAACGATGAAACTTTGTTGAATGGACGGCACATGCCTGTTGTAGAAACACAAGTGTAGAGGACGACGTTTCGAAAGACTTCCACCTTTCGTCTTCAGGTCAGTGAGTGAACGGTGTAGTGGGCCTTAAAAACAGTGACCTGAAGACCAAAGGCGGAAGACTTTCGAAACGTCGTCCTCTACACTTGTGTTTCTGCAACAGGCAGTTGTCGTCCATTCAACAATGTCTTATCATGAATGCTCTGCCTAAACAATCTATCAAAGAATAATTAAGACATTTTATTTAAGGCTGGTTAAACGAGGTTTGTGGAATCGTTTGATATAAATTTTAATGCCTTTTCACATTTTGAACTTTTTTCTTTCTGAGTGCCCCTCAGTGGCACAGCGGTATGCCTGCGGACTTACAACGCCAGAATCCGGGTTTCGAAACCCATGGTGGGCAGAGCACAGATAGACCATTCTATAGCTTTGTGCTTCATTACAAACAAACAAACAAACTTTCTGAATATACGTTCACATAATATACCCACTCATTTGATTCTTATTAGACCTTCAACTTAATCGTTCCGTTAGGCCTTTTTGATTTTAAGAAAACCTAAATAAATTTCTGTCTTTATGAAAAAAAGATCCACTTTCACTACTGATATTTGATTTGGATCGAACGTCTTAAAATCGGCACAAGGATTCGATTCTCCGTGATAGAAAGAGAGCATATAGCTTATTGTGTGCTAAATCAAACAGAACAACACTTAAAAGCACGACATGTTTCCTGAAAGGAAATTAGAGTATATCATATTAGTATTTTGTTCAAAGAAATTCTATGTATATAAATTAGTGCCAAATTTTCTGAGCAAATCAAAAGTGAATATATGTATAATCTCTTCAGCGTTTGAATTAATAAATTTATGCTAATATATACTTCCTGAATACATTAGTTCTTAACTTATTTCATTGCAGTGTAGATTAATAAATCATAGAATATTAGATATGATACAAATATCTGATTACTCGTTTTGTCTATACTAATTAAACTTTTATAAATGAAGTAACGTGATATGTTTAAATGGTGTTTATTATAGTTAAACATTTACCTTTTTCGTAACAAGTACACTATGTAGGTTTCAATTTTGTGTGTGTTCTTTAGCTGATTTTTATTTTCAGATATCTGACAACCTTGCAAATTGGTGTTCATGTCCGTATAGTTACTGTCTTCTAGTGTGTGGGTAAACAAATATACTTCTGTTGATTTGTTTGTTTTGGTTAAACACAAAAGCATACAATATCGAAACCTGACTTTTAATATTATAATCCCACAGAAGGAACCATAGGAGGAGAGGGCAATAAATCTACTATTTTCCTTTACTAAACGTCAAAGTACATTATATACTATTCTGGTAAGCAGTGCGTATTGTTCTACTATACAGTAGTATCCTTGAATAAAAGATCTGAGCAAGAATTTGAAATGTGTTTCGAAATGCAGTATACATAGCATTTAAGATTTCGAAATAGTTGGTATGGTGCAGGTTTTAAGCTTCTTGCTACGCCGCTCTGAAAATTCAAAATTATTTTACTACAATATACTCGGAAAGTATTCAATAAACTAAAAAAAATAAGTAATTTTTGAGGCATTATTCGTTTTTTTTCTTAGTGCAAATCGTTTCTTTAGTACGATGGATAATTTTACTTTATTAAAACGCAAAAACTTTCTCTCTATTATTTTTCAAGATCAGTGCTGGGCTTGTCCTAGTTACATATTTAAAAATTGGAATTAAGCACAAAGCTACACATTCTGTGCTCTGCCCACCACGGGTAATGAAACCCGGTTTCTAGCGTTCTAAGTCCGCAGACATACCGCTGTGCCACTGGGGGACGTATTTAAAAGTAAACCACTGAACTGAAAAGTGTTAAGTCTTATTTAACCAGACCTCCATTCTTTTTATGATTTTTTTTTATTTGAGATAAGTTAAACCAAGTTCTGGAAAAGTGGAGTAAAATCGTGTTATTTTTTTATTTTTTTACCTTGAAAATTTATATTTTGATTTTTAGCATATTCAATAGTAGAATTATCAAGGACTAACCTCTTGCTGCCTTTGAAAAAAATATTGTTAATTACTGTTTTTTTTTTCTGAAATCTTTATGTATTAACCATCTTATAGTTTCATATCATTATTTCAAGGGAAGAAGCAGGAAAATAGATTGCTAGTAGGTTAACAATTCAGATGCTTAGTGAAATAATTTTAATTTTCTATTTTCAAAATGATTACGCCGTAGTAATACATTTTATGTAGAACAAGTTGGTTTTCTTCCCATAGAAAACAACATATATTGTCACAGCGAATATCTATATCACACTTAAATATATGTTTAGTTGTTGTTGTGTTTTTTTTTCATAATATTCAGTAAAATCAAATTGTTCAGGTGCCCCGGTTTCTTTTGTTGTTTCATGTATTTTAGTATTATTTATTTAAATTTTCATGAATAAGGGATATCACAAAAAAACTTGAAATTTGGTTGCAGGGAAATAAAAGCTGTAGCTCGCTCAGAAATATTTGAGGGTTGCGGGCAAATGAAAGCCGTAGCTAGCTCGGAGATATTTGAGGGTTGCAGGGAAATAAAAGCTCCAGCTCGTTCAGAAATATTTGAGGATTAGTTCAATGTGCGCGATTTTCGGTTTGTATTTCAGATTAGTATGTTTATTTCTACTTATTTTGCCAGAATATCAATTGCTTTCCTTCTTTTAAGTTCTTAACCATGTGCATATCGCGGTTCTTTATATAGAGCAAACATCCATCACTATTTTCTTTTTGTTTAGTGTAGTGTTACCAACGGAAGCTCTTCTACCGTGATAAAAGTAAATTCAGATTTTAAATCGATCAACACCTCGTGAAAAAAAATATCAGGAAATAAAACTTTTCTTCAAGCCACAATACTCCATTAAAAGTTTTAGTGATCCTTTTAACCCTTCGTTATTGTACTATGTGCTTTTAATGCTTTTCCTTTGACAGATTATGATCTATGTACTCAGTTATTCTGAAAATGCAGAATATTTCGAGATACATCGTAAAAAAAATTACTACTTCCATCGCAACCTACTCAGGCACGTACTAGAATTGTTTCAAATAGATCAAAGCAAATCCTTTCATATATATGTTTTTTTTAAAGTAATCACATAAAATGGAATTTAGTAACATTATAAATATTTGTACTGCATTACTTTTTTCCTAGGCTTATGTATATACATTTATCATGTGAAATTTCTGCATTTTATTGGTGAACATTAAGTAAAACCGTACATGAAGAATAAACTTAATAGTCTAACTTTCATGATTAGGTATAATTTCTTCCTAGAATGATGACTTACTGTACATATGTAACAACTTTCTGCGAATTTTAAACACGTGATTAGAGGCTGTTGATGTCCCCTTAGCATATAATTTCAATTTACAACGACACGCATATATACAAAATATATTATCAATTGATGCAGTAATGCTTATTTATGCACAGCTGAATTGTAGAGATCCCCTGTAGGTTACAAATTTACAACGCTAAAACTTGAGGTTCGATTCCCCACAGATATAACCCATTGCTAGCCTAACGTAGCTTAATGATGAGAGAACTGGACTCACAATCGACGGGTCGTGGGTTCGAAACCCACCATCGAACATGCTCGCTCTTTCAACTGTGATGGGCGATATAACATTTTAGTCAATCCCAATATTCGTTGGTAAAAAATAGCTCAAGAGTTGGCTGTATGCGATGTTAGAAGCTGCCTTTCATCTAGTCTATTATTTGAAAATTAGGGTCGGCTAACGTCTATAGCCCTCGAGTATCTCTGGGCGAAATTCAAGAAAGTAGAAAAAGAAACAAAAACACAAATTGTAAAAATATTTGATAATGCAATGTATTACTCGAATGCTTAAAGATAATTTATTACAGTTATGTAAATCTGTAATGAGTTTATACTGGTTTGTGAATATTCAGACACATTTTTGATTGTTTCTTTAAACTGGGCCGAACGTAGCCTACGGTTAAGTATGGCCAGTTTGTGAATATCCGAGAACTCCACGCTTTGGGGCCATATGAACTCTAAACGATTACCTTTCAAATCCCACTATTTGGTGAACACAAGGGACAAGTGTAGTCCAAGAGGTGGAAGTGGGTGCTGTTGGCTATCTTTTCTCGAGTCTATCAATTCAAAATCAACGATGGCTATAGTCAGATATCCCCTTGTGTAGTTTAGGCAAATAGTTAGAAGTGGGTGCTGTTGGCTAATATATTTTCTTTAGTCTCTCATTCCAAAGTCAGGGATGGCTATTAGTAGATATCCCTCTGTGTAGTTTTGTGCAAAAATTGAAACGAACAAACAAATTTCTTTAAATTTTCTAAACGTTTTAACATAACACTTTAGCAAAATAATGATTTTGCAGAATATGAATATTTGTAAAAATTTGAAACGAGAAAAGAAAATACCTTATATTGCTTACACTACTGAAGCTATTATAGAGCAACAATTATATATACTAACGTAGTATTCAAACTTCATTGAAAAAGTTAACATCTCCTAAAAAAAGGATTTTTTTTCTGGGAAGTACTACGCGGGAAAAGTGTTTAGATTGTGCTCTTTAATCATATGAAATTCATTGCATCAAATTAATTCAATGTACGGAGGTTAAAATTTTCATAAATATTACTGATATAAACTGTAATGTTTTCACATATTAAACGTGGTACCGTTTATTGAAAATAACAATAGTTTTTTTAACTCCAGTTTCTCAGCACTACTTTAAAAATTACATCAATAAAGACATAATCAAACCCTAACGTACAGTCCTAGTGAAAGTCGTGTTTTTGTTGTGAGGAGAGAATTGTGTTCTATTATAAAGAAATGGTTGGTGCACACACTACAGTTATTTTTCTAATTGTCTGAATCTTGAATGCCCAAAGTGCGAAATGTTTCATATATTTTTGCTTATGGTGCCATTCACTAGATGGCGAAGAAGCTTTGATTGCATACACAGATACTGACATACATGCTACCTCCATTATAGTAAGATGCGTGGGTGATACTCTCTCAATACAAATACTAATCAATGATAACAGATTCTGAATAATTATTTGCTTTATTTCAATACTAATTATCCTAATACTTTGTTATTTGTGTTCAGGAAACAAAACTAATTGCAAGTGATAAATTATTGTATAAAAACTTGTGGCTTTAAAATGACTTCAGTCACCATGGTTTATCACGCCTGGATTTCAGATATTTATCACTTCTTATTTGACCACTTTTAATAATTTTTCTTTACGCTTTAACTGTGCCACAATTGTAAAACATTTTAAGGTTTCAATATTTTTATTATTAGTGTTGACTTGAACGTTCTTCAATTTCAACTGAAAAGTTCTATTCAATCAAAATTAAACAAAATTATTATGAGAACATACTTACGAAAGTTCAGTGGATGATGATGCTTCTTGGCAGTTCAAATAATGAATACATTTAGTGTATTTCAATGTAATCTACCAGAATTTGAGCACCTATGAGTTACAAGAGGAATCTGATATCACGAACAACAAAGGTTTTCTTAAACTTTTTTCCTCATGGTTTTACTTATATATTATAGAACCAGTGGCAAGTTGTCTCGTGTATATCTTCCAAACTCGCATGCATACATTCTCTCGTGTTACTCTTAGTAATGCGTTGAAAGTATTGTCTTACTGTAGTATATTCCAATCTCTTATATTAAATTCCTTATATATTTATATATATACAAGTTATGACATAGTATTATGCATTACATACATAATTGTGGTATGAGATGCTCGTATAGATATATATATTCTAATTTAAATACCTAACATATACGTTACCCAATGTTTGTATACAGTTTTATTATGATTGAAGAAGATTAATTAAAGTGACTCTGTATTCTCATAGTTTTGTTATGTTAGCACTACATAAATTGTAAATTCTAAGCACTGTTTATTATAAATAATTATAAATTCAGGCATTTATCTTCTCTCAGTAGGGATAGCTGATAATCTGATAACAATAAAAAAGTTTCGAGTTCATCCAAACATCTAGTTCCTCAAAATTTTATGTTTCTCCATATAAACAAAATCCTGAGAAATATTTAGTTCGTTCACTAGAGCTATCGGCTTAAGTTTTGTAAAATTATGACGTGTATGGATTATTATCATCCTAATACGGAAATGAAAAGGACGATAAATAATTCACAATAATTAGTCTTACTTGCAGCATTTGAAACTTCGACATGTACAGTTTGTGCCAATAAGAGGTAAAATATGACTGTATCTACGCCATAAATCTTACTAATTATATGAAACTTGACAGGTATACGTGCGTATTCTGTACCTTGTAATTACCCTTCTAGATTGACCCAAAATTAAAATATACTGTTAAGTCACTGTGTCCAGTTTCACGATAATAATATCAACTATCATTGTACCCTAATATCAGTGTATTCCCCTTTACAGTGCAATGATTCTCCTATCTACGTATGTACGAAAATTAAGTTTCTGTGAGTAAGATTGTTTTCTGATACTTGTATAGTCTATTTATTTATTTGAATATAATAAATTCTTTGAGAGTTTTTAAATCGACTGAATAGTGTTTGTGTTCTGAATGAATGTTCGTTTTTCTTTGACAGAAAATACTATTCAACAATTTGAACTTAATAATATTCAACAATTTGAACTTAATAATATTCAACAATTTGAACTTAATAACATTCAACAATTTGAACTTAATAATATTCAACAATTTGAACTTAACCAAGAAAAAAATAGTTTGAGATACTAGGAACGATTTACTATTATTTTCTGTAAAAGCGATTTTTTTTTGTTACTTTAAAGTATTAACGCTCACTGCACACGGATATTAGGAAGGATTATATAAGTTTATAATAGAAACTTCCCTATAAGGTTCTTATACCATTCATATGACATCAATAATTTTGCTCATTTCTTGAAAAATGTTGGTGCTCTAGGACTAGAAATCTGTCCGGTTTCTTTCGAACTATTTAAACGCCATTTAATTATTTCCCTTCAAGCATGCATTATAAAACTAGGAAAAACAATTCCAACAATTTAACGTAAAAAAATTCAGATTTGCTAATATCTTCATCATTCACGGTTAGTTCGAAATGTCAAAAGCTTGTAGAACCTACTGTAAATAAGTATAAAAAATCATTTTATCTTTTTTAGTTTTTGCATTTCCAACATCAATAAGATATGTTTGCTATGTTCGTCGCTGAGACTGTACCCCAAATTTAGCGATATAAGTCCTCAAACATGACCTATAAGACTACTCAAGGTAAGGCTACTCGAGACAGTCTTACATCTATTTTGCAAACGATTGAAAATTTAGAGACTTGTTTTAGTTTATTTTACCTTATTTTATTCCATATAAAATATATATTTTATATATATATGATGTATTATGAGTCTTAATGTCAACAATATACTATTGTTATTGCTTTTTGTATTCACACCGACCATAAGAATAATTCCACAAAAAAGATATATCACACATTGTGAATTTGGATTGACTATATCAGAATTAGTCTGTTGTTTTTTATTTCAGCACTTGATTTAAAGTTTACAAACACTAAATATTAAGAAAATCATTTCATAAGAAACTATGCTTTTCTTGATGTTACAGTATATTTCAAAGGGTCCAGTATTGTACGCAGCGAAGTTTTTGGGAAGTGTCGTCGTGGTTTAAGGTTCATAAAAAACTTTTCTTTTCATATTCAGTCATTTTTGGTCATATATTTCAAGAACTTAAATTAACGACAAGCTGCCATACTGAAACATTTTTGAACATTTGTACTTAAGCTACGCCATTCTCAAGAAAAGGTCTTGACAAATCGCGAACACGTTGTACAATTGTAAATTTCCACCAAACGCGTGTACGTGAAATGTTATTTAATTTTGTTGGTCAAAAGTCGTTCCTAGAGTTGTGTTCTATATTGGGAAAGCAGAAAATGACCAATAAACACAAAATGGTGTAAAAAAACAACAACCTCGACATTTAGCAAACATAATTTGCAGAAATTCAATATATTCTGAACTATTGCATCACCTTTATCTAGTTATTTTGTTATTATTTTGTGTTTAGTTTTTTCTTCGTATTTGAGTTTTTCTTTGTTCAGAATCTGTTATGAAATATGATAATATATCACAATCACGCTGTACAATGTTCGATGCATGATATACTGTTTGGTCCATTAAGATGGGAAAAAGTGCTGAAGTCTCTGCCACCAACAAATGATTCATTCGTAGAGCACATTTGTAATCATTCATCTGGAAATGTGCTCTATCTAGTCGCAAATATAATTTATAATGGAAAATGTATTAGTTCAATCATTCTTCTATTGCATTTACTAACAACCATGAAAAAAAAAATTGTTAATAGTGAAATCATAATTAAAAGTACCGTACAAAGCTATGGCTACGCTACCATTGATTAGTATTTAGATCAGAGAAGATTTTTGGAAAGTTGTATAGTAGTTTTTCACCCTAAACTATGAAACAAGCTTCAGCAACAGAAATCACTTCAATGTTTAATATCATAGAGAGAGATTTACTGTGTAGCGTATTCTATAGAACAAAATATGTTTCTCGTAGCTGGTATGATAGATTATTAATTCATTCAAGTCATATATTATGCAATTTGTAGACAAATATCGTTGTAAACATTTTAATCTTTTGCTTTTCAAGTTCCAAATCAAGGATCATAATAATAAAAAATCAGATAATGTTGTAAAAATAATGTTTGCCTGTGGGATGATTATTGCTTACTTTTGCTAAGTATTACTATTTCAAATAGCCTAAAATTGAGTTAAATTGTAATTAAGATTTAGTAGTTAAGTAAATGCTAATATATATCCAACTTATGATATTTACCAACACGATTGATACACACAGTTTTCTTGTTTTAGTACAAATATGTTTTAATATACAAACAACAATTTAATTTACAATAACAGTTATTACAACTAGTTATTACAAACAATGATTTATATACAAACGTTTTACAAATTTACAAGCAATATAAAGTCTTCTTTCTTGTCTTGAACTTCCTTGATATCTTATAGAGGGTCCACAATGTTTTATTAAGAATGTAAGTGAACACTTGAAACTGAGAAAGAATAACAACAATATCAAATCACACTGTTTGTTATATTAAGAATGTTAGTGTACATCGACAACTGAGATATATTGAGTTAATTTCGAGTTGATGTAGGTATAATTCGCATAGCAGGGAGTTAGCTAGCCCTGTAGTTCTCGCTGGTCACACGCCGATTACAGGTCGAGTTTCCACCGTTGACGTTAGGTAATGTTTTCGTAAAAGTACTAATGTCCGATGTGAATCCATTGAAGTTGAATGATTTGTAATGTTCTAAATTTATAAATGTTCCTGGTCAAATATCCCAAAAGTGTCCCGATTGATAAGCGTTATAACAATCACAGTTATAGCTTCTGAAGTTTTAAAGCACACTGACTATAGCGAACTAATAATAGATACCCAATTTTTCAGTGCGTCACGTTGATTATATTGATAGGCGTGTGGAGAGTTTCTCGAAAATTCAGATTACGTAACATTATAAAGCTGCATATATTGTTGATTCTTACCCTCGAGATTCTTCTACAACTTTAGAGAATAGGTGGAAGTTTCGCAATACATATTTAACAGTATAAGCTATGTATATTTCTAAATATAAACGTAATCTATAAACGTTAATATTAGAATAAATATATAATAACAAATCTGTCACACTTTATAAACTTTGAAATGCTTTTGAATAGTGTATGAAACACAATTCATGATTCCTTATAAGTTCACATTCAGCATACTAAAACTAAGCTGAAATAGCAGTAATCATTTTGAGATACCACCGAGATTTGAGAATATGGTTACATTGTTGTGGTACAGAAATGGATAAATAAACAAATTAAGGAATATCCAAATTCTTTAAATTTGATAAAAAAAATTGATTCGAATATATTACGTACGTTAATATCGTTTATAATTACTTTTTTTAACGCTTGTATTTGTAATGCGTGTTTGATATATAATTTAAGTATTCCTCGAATAGGTGGCCCAGCTACTATTCCTTGTTCATAAGATGGAATCACGCAATTAGAGATAAACCAATAACACTAGAGAAAGACTACAAGCACGTGCATTTTCACAGACATTGTGATGCTATGTTGCTGGAAAAAAAAGAGAAAAGAAAGGTTTAGCCCTTCAATCTCATACGCTAACTCTTTGCATGGTCGATTATCTACATGGTCGTCGTTATAGGTTTTCCAAGAAAACATATTTTATATTTTGTATATTGAAAAAAAAAAGCACACAATTTTAATTATGTGTTTTCTGAAGGGAAAATATTTGTTGTTCTTTAGACATATCTCATTCTCGTGAATCTTTTCTCTGTTGTGTATTTTTTCTAACAAAACACTTTTCCATTTCAATACAAACAAAAAAGAAATCCAGGTGTTTCTTACATATATGATACGTAGTAAATTATACACTAGAGAAAAATCTGTCGAAGATCAAATAATGGATTTAGGAGAGAAAATTTTGATTTTTTAAAATTATGTTTATATACTTCAGATGCATATTGTTTTAGTCCACGACTGAGATGGTAAAAGGCTGTTGTTTTTTTTTCTACATTTCTTATTGACTTTCAAGAAACAAAGTGTGCTGTATTTATATTAAGTAACATATAATACTCCAGAACCAATGGATGAAGTATTAGTCTTCGTTCACTCTGAAGAAGGTCGTATTATAAAAATGTATTTAGTGTATTTCAAATAATATTTCAATAATGTTAGGATTTTTAAGTTACTATATTAAACAAGATAAATTACTGCCAGGATGAAAGATGAAAGTTTTTTATTTTAGTTTTTATAAAGTGACCTCCTTAATAAATCTTCGAAAAATTTATTGAAGGAATATCTTCCTGTCGCGTCTGTAGTGTAACACCCCAATTTCGAGTGTTACGTTTCATCACACAATACATACATCATAACATTGTGGCTTTGTGTTGTTTAATGTAAAGCAGCAATTGAGTTTCCTGGTCCAAATACCACGTTTTTCAATTGTTCATTTTTACAGAAATAATAATGCTACTAAAGAATAGTGACAGGGTATCACAGCATTACGTGAAAATTATACAAATTTTACCATGAAGTTTGCTTTATATCATATATTATCTTGTGGGTAAACAACAACTTAAAGAGACTTATAACGACAGAATTTAAGAGCAGGTAGCTAATTGTGTAGCTTTGCGCTAAAACAAACGAAAAATTATTTTGTGAGCATTTAATTTGTTATGCAATTTTATTGGAAAGTTCTAATGCTTAAAAAACAAAGTTTCGTATGATTGGATATGTTGGTAAAAAACTGTAAATAAATTACTTAAAATTGTATATCTATTACAAACTATTTTTAGGAGGTAACAAAATACAATTTTAACAATTTTATCAATATTTGAAATATAGTATCTTACATAAGTGACCATTGCTTTTCAGGTATGTTAATTTAGTAAATGTTAAAACAGTTTTTTTTTACAATAAAGTGATCTTCATACCTTTGAAATATTAAATTAGATACATTGTTTTT
This sequence comes from Limulus polyphemus, assembly GCF_000517525.1. NCBI lineage: Eukaryota > Metazoa > Arthropoda > Merostomata > Xiphosura > Limulidae > Limulus > Limulus polyphemus. Next base: position 501,091 of record NW_013665612.1, read on the forward strand.
GTTTTTTCGTTTTTCTAAAGTAATTATCCAGCTCACGTGAAATTTATATATTTAAACGATTATGTCAGTCACACTACATTCTTTCAAGTATCTTTTAACAGAAGTTAAAGATACCCAGGTTTCGAAAAATTATCACATTTCTGCAACCAACATAGTGAAGCAAAGACATTTGAAAATATACATTTTTGTATATATCAACGCCATGTTTCATATGTTTACTAATGTATATAGAAGCAATGTTATATTAAAAGCACTGACATTTATGAACACACATATATAATCCGTTATCTCTTAGTGAGAATAATGGTAACACCTAGACGAACGACAGACGTCTGCTGTATACGTAGGGCTAATTATAATTTATATTAACGATCTGTATACACCATTGCGTTTATGTTTCACAGCAAATATGACCGTGGGGCAAAGATTACACAGCTTCACTATTTACAAGTTAGAAGGTATTTAAAAAGCATTACGTAATTTATTCGGATGTAAAATTGTAATTGATTTGCAATCAAATTATAATCGCGGGTATATCACTAATTTGTTTGTCAATTTCTGTAGTATAAAACTGTAACTATATTCTCAAAACTTCGTAGGTGGGTATCAAAACCTCTACTACAGTGTTACCTATACATGTGGCAAATGTTTCACCATTTGACAGTGCAACATCGCCATGAGTAATGACGTCTGGAGGAATATATCATAATCCCTTCCAAGAAAGGATATTTGTATACCGAAATAGCAAGAAAGATGCCAAACCCAAAGCATACGAATTTTAAAGGCGGCTATCTATAACATAGAGCGTATCATCAGCAACCATATTAAGATGTAAAACCAGCATTACTATTGTCAGGATTCGCAGATTGAGCATCCTGTAGGAAAACTCTTTTTCAGAGAGTGCTGGCAAAGATGTTACACATATTCCGATCAAGTGGGCTCAAAATTCACAAAGATCTGATCCTTATAAAGAAACAAAACTAAAAATACACAATTTGCTTCCAAGATAAGATGAGGTATAGGGAAGTGTGCGAAAAATGACTTACACGTGAGATATGGGCAATTCTGGTAACATGGGGCGAAAACACGAGTTTACTTGAACGACGGTGACAAGAGACGGGCGATTTGCTTACCAAAACTATGAAAACCCGATAACCCAAGCACTTTCGAAAGGTGGACCTCTCTTCTTCAGGGGTAACCATTACCAGTTTACCTCCTGGAGAAGACAGGTTCAGCTTTCGAAAGCGCTCGAGTTATAGGGTTTTTATCATTTTATATTAAGACTTCTTGAACCTACGTGTTTTTATGACATCATGAAGATCTTGGCAATATGGCAAAGAAAGTATAAATAAAGTTTTCCGTTGGTCTTCATAGCTCCCATATATTTCTCATCTTGCAAAGAATTTGAAATTCAGAAGGTTCAAAGTTAGGCAAAGCTACTATTAAAAAAATTATAATGAAACCAATTATATAAAACATCCGCACTGTTTGACCAGGACGAAGAAGGTTTGCCAACATTAAAACAAAGTGTTAAAGTCTATAGCAACCAATATTTATGCTATTCTTTCTTTTTGCCACGCTTGTGAAATCACCTGACTGATGTGCACACGTGGAATTATTTGCATTTTGTTTGTTGTTGTTGTGTATTGTAGCATTTTTCTACTTATTTTCTCTTGTTGAACTTCTATTTTAAATGTGCTATTGCATGTAGACTATATATAAACATGGAAACCTGAATTGAAAACCAACAAATAGTATACATATTACAGGCATCTAAGACTGCAGTTAAATTTAGATATAAAAACCAATTCCTTAATGATAAAAGAAAAAAAGTAATTTACATTTCCCAAAAGCACCCAAATATGTTATATATTTTAATTCAAATAAAACTTTAAATTATTCAAGGAAAATGCCATATCCAAAATATCTCATGTTGAAGATTTATAAAGTTAATTTAAAGAATTTGTTGCTTCTAGAATTTTCGGACAAAGCGCTCAAGGGCTATCTGTCTGTTAGACTAGAATGAAGGATGCTAATTAACAACACTCGAGGCCTTCCAGTGGCTCATTGGTAAGGTTGTAGGCTTATAACGCTAAAATCTGGGTTTCGATACCAGCAAACACAGCCCTATTTGTAGTTTTGGCTTAAAAGCAAATAAACAAAACAACTCCTGAATCACTTTTATCTGACGGAATAGTGATATTTTCATGTGGCTCACTGGTAAGGTTGTAGGCTTATTACACTAAAATCTAGGTTTCGATACCAGCACACAAAGCCCCTTATGTAGTTTTTTGCTTAAAAGCAAATAAACAAAAGAACACTTGAATCACTTTTATCTGACGGAATAGTGATATTTTAATGCGACTCTTATAGCGGACTGATGGCCCTAAATACCAAGCGAATTTATGCGACAACGGAAAACGAACCACGAACTTTTGGATTCATATTGTAAAAGCATTAATGAGTAGGCCAAGTCTGGCCACTTATAAAGACTATAATATATATTGCTATTCGCAAATTTGGATAGCATCTTCAGTATATACTAACTAGACAATTTTGGAGTTTGTAATTAACATTATTTATGTAAGACTAAATTTATCTTTTAATCATAAATAAACACTTAGGTTCACGCGACCATTAACTAAGAAAGGAGTGTGGATAAGCATTGAAAGCATATAAATATATACTAACCAAATATTTTGGAATATCTACAAAAGTGACATTTCTCTTCTCTTGCCCCCCCCCCTCCAGTGGCCCAGCGGTATGTTTGCAGACTAGCAACGCCTAGAAACCGGGTTTCGACACCCGTGGTAGGCAGAGCACAGATAGCCCAATGTATAGCTTAGAAACAAACAAACTTTTCTCTTAACCTGTCGTTTAAAAATAAAATAAAAATTCATTTCAAGTCATTTTCTGCAAAGGTTAGGTTTTAGAGTATTTGTATTTATAAGACCAAAATTGTGCGAAGTACAGAACATACAGTTTACTATATAGTTATTTTAAATATTATTTTAAAAATAACATCGATAAATGAGTCGATTAACTGAAATATGTATTGGTTGATATGTTTACTATGTAAGTACTATTAATACAAAAAGCAAAATATATTTACATCATTCGCAATGTTTCTATTATCTAGTCCACAATAAAGGAGTTTTTATTTGGAGTTCTAATAATACATGGACCAACAATAAAACTATTAGTCTAATTGTTGAATATGTGTTATGTATTATGTGGTTGCTATTTGTCGCGTATAAAAATCACATGCATCTCATTTCAATACTACAATAGTTTTAACCTACCAACTAATGACATAATGAAAAATCACATTGAAAAGAAGCAAAATTTCTAATGATATTATTTTTTGTTTCCAAAGATAAGACATGTTTCCTAAAGTTTCACAAGGGTCGAGTTTTTACTTGGATTGTTTGAAACACTAAAGGAAAATATATTAATCTTCACCATTTAAAAAATGGTGACACTAATTTCTCTAACTCTGAGCTTATGAGAAAATTAACATTTTTATACGCAGAAAGAAATGATACTATATTTGGTAATAGACAAGGTTATGCCGACGAGAATTGTGTGCCCTGACATAATTTTCCTCATCGCGTTGTTTTACGTAGTTATGTTAATAATACCAAAATAAAAAACACTTTGGCGATGAACTAAAACATCAGGTGACTTAAAGGTGAACTTCCGTGTTTTTTTAAACGTTAATAGTTGAAGAACACATCTCGGCATTTAATTGGTTAATTTACAATTTACCTACGTTTTACTTGTAAGCCCACTTTACAAAAGATGTTTATTTTCGTTCACTAATAAAAAAGCAGCTTGCGTTTCATTCAGCAGTTACAACACTTTGGCCCAGTAGCTTGTGTTTCGTTCGGCAATTACAACACTTTGGCCCAACAGCTTGCGTTTCATTCAGAAATTACAATACTTTGGCCCAACAGCTTGTGTTTCATTCAGCAATTACAACACTTTGGTTCACCAACTTGCGTTTCATTCAGCAATTACAACACTTTGGTCCAACGGCTTTCGGTCTTAGTGTGGATGAATGTAATTTGTTTTTCCACAGCTCAGTTACTTAGAATTAATCAATATGGTCGTGAGATGTGTAAACAGTGGTGATAAATCTAGATGTTTTGTTGATTGGTCAAAATCTGTAGAAAGTGTTTATTTTTCTTGGTACTAATTTTACTTATAAAAAAATTAAAATCAGAAAAATTATATCAGTATACATTGCCGATTCTCATCCGATCTGTTTATGATAGAAATAAACTTGATGAAATTTATTAGAAATAAAAATATTAAAATATATACTTATCAAACTATAACTAGAATACACCAATATTGCAAATGAAAGTTTGTGTTTTCTTGAGACTAAAACCATAGAACTGTCTCTCGACGTTATCGTGACATTAGCTAAACTACTGAAAAAAAAAATAGAGTTCTCAGAATGTTTAATTCTACTTTAATTGGAAATTATAATTTATTTACTTTCAAAAGATATGTTGCTATTTATCTACGACTTAATTCAATTTGTCTGATATTGAAAATCGAAGCCTGGTAGCTTCTTTTGACGATTTTAATGGTTCAGATACACCTGTAAACTTAAGTCACTTGAGTTGAGATAATACTCAAGAGTGTGATAAATAATTTAGCAAACAGTCTCAGAAAATCACACTCACAATATATGCATTGTCTTCAAGTCCATAATTGAGCTCATGATCGGGTCTAGAAACATAAACTTATAAAAACACTTTTAATTAATGTCAAATGAATATTTGAAGCAAAACTCATAGACTACACATTGTTTTATATAATCAAACTGTTGTCCTTCAGCTATTGTAGTCTTATTAGATATATTTTTCTTAGTTGCATTAAACCATTTGTTAGCTGAAATGATAGTTTAGTCTTACGCTGCCTGCGTTTGATCTAATGTTAACTGTAATTGAGAAATCCGGTTAAAAGCTATTTCATCTACAACGTAAATATATTGTGTTGGACATAAAATCAGGTCAAATATATTTTTTCAGCTACATCCAAAAACATTTTACATAGCATAAGCTTAGTTTTTTTAAGCTTTAAGTGATAATTATGACTTTTCTACATTGTTCATCATTATGAAATAGCGCCTCTTCCGTACTCCCATGATTTTAAACAAATAGATAAAACGTCTCATCATATTTCAGATAATAATTTTTTTTCTATAAGCATGTTGAGGCATCTATCTGTTCGATCGAAAGCAGTGCGCATGTGTAAGTCATACAATATATTTGTTTGTTTATTTGTTTGTAATTAAGCACAAAGTTACACAATGGGCTAGCTGTTTTCTGCCAACACGGGTATCGAAACCCGGATTCTAGCGTTGTAAGTCCGCAGACATACCGCTGTGCCACTGGGGGGCATACAATATGACATTTTCTTTAGTTTCAGTAAAGACTGTGCCTGTGAAACAGCACAAAACGATGCCAGTTGAAATGTTTCAAAAATCTATTTGATTTTACTTGCCATTTTTGGATACACAGCATTTATTTACATATAATTTATATGAATAACCTAGAAATGGTTATGCTTGTTTCTCATATTTTTAACATATTAAGCGTCATTTGACAAAGTAAATCTTCTTTTTATGCAAAGTCAGCATATAGAAAGACAAAATAGATCAACGAATAGGTGATTTTAAAGATCGATTATAATATATTTGTTAATTTAGCGCGGACTAATTAAAGCATGTTTCAGTTTAGAGTTAGTAACTTTAATTGAAATGCGTTGTTTTCGTGCATTAAATCCACTGCGATTTCTTTGATATTCACTCTTACATTTTAAGTAAAATTAATTGTTATCTTTAATGAAAAATTAGGGCATACTGATTAATACTTGAATATAAACACGACTATATGAAATTATGCTTTTATCTTACTAGTTTTTATTCAGTCAGGTTCTTATTGAGTCAGGTTAATAGTGAGGAAATTAGTTAAGACAAAAAAAAACAATTAACGTTATAGGTTTGTTTGTTTGTCTGTAATTAAGCACAAAGCTACACAAAGGGTTATCTGTGCTCTGCCCACCACGGGTATCGAAACCCGGATTCTAGTGTTGTAAGTTCGCACACATAGCGCTGTGCCACTGGGGGGGGCAACGTTATAGGAAAAAGAATGAATATAGGCAATTGTCCTTCTGAATCCATCCTGTTTCTGTGTTATGGAATTACAACCTAGAATCCCTAACGTATGTGACGGACTATGTAACTTACATACTTTTGAAATTAAATCTTTCAAATTACACTGTATTTCTAAGATTTAAAAACTGTATAATAACATTACTATATCGACTTCACAAGCATAAAATAAACAGTATATTTAAAAACTGAAGAATTGTTTTAATTTATTTGTGTATCTTCTTCTCAAGTGATTCCATTAGCAGTTTCTCTTTTGTTTATTAAAACAACACGTTAATATTTTAAGAGAAAATAAAGATATTATTTTCTTACTTTACGCTTGATCAAAGCTGATGCTTCAATGTAGTTTTGATTTTGTTTATATGGTATATTCGCGTATCATACACAAGAACTATATGCGCTGGTCAACTGTAATTTTGAACTAATGTACTAAGGGAAGACTCTAATGCGTTACTCTAATCGAATTTGAGATTTGACCATTACTTTTATAATGCACCCATAGCCTCAAAGAGCGAAGCGCGATTTTGCGGCAAAGGGAATCGAAACAGAGAACCCTCAAATTCACAGTCCGACACGCTAATCGCACAGTTACGCCTGGTGCATTTTTACGTGTGTCTTACTGACAACAGAATGCAACACAGGAGAATATGAAAACTTCCACTATAACAGATTATTGATAAAGTGTAGACGACCTGCCATTTATAATGGTGACGCTGTTTCTCTCAACTGTCTTTCCTATGAGTATTAAAAGAGTTTTATATTTTTACTTATTAAGAAATAAAATGCATTAGACTAGTATTTTGCTTTTCCAGTTGATTCAGAAAATAATTCCTTTAATCCTGTTTGTTATCTGTGAATCTAATATTTTACTAAATAGCTTAACTGTGCGAATATTAGTTGTGCAACTATAAAAAAGTAATGTTTTTTTTTTGGTTAATTTTATTAAGGATTTCATTATTTACATTATCTACTTCATTTTAGAAGTTACGTAGAAAACGTTCGATATGAGTAAATCAAGTAAGTATATATATTAGATCAGAAAAAAAGATATGACAAGTGATTAAAAATTCTTATGTTTAATAATTTATCTTATAAACGAAATGTTACATACAACCAGGCAAAGCAGTTTCTTTTCGGCGGACAAATAAATTACACAAACCTGTAACTTTTACACGATCAATAATTTAGTCAAAAATAAATTTCCTTAAGAGGAGCAAACAAAGAAAACAAATCTGATAGAATAAGTAATAATTAATTTTAGAATGAAAAAGCAGTACAAGCGAACTTCAATGAAAATTACTTCATAACAATTTCAAAACGTTCATCAATCTGTATAAAGAGCGTATATATTTATATGGTCACAAATCCACGTATTTTCGGACAATATTTGGGCTCTAAAAATGTGTTTCCTAGTAATACAAAGTTCACTGGTTGCAAAGTTTTGATAGATAGTAGATTCTGTATAATTAAATGACAACAAAATACCTTCAGTTATGGGTAGACTCGCCAACACATGGATCATAATATTACATTCCATCGTTTCAAAAGTCTTTTTCACGTAGAATAATAATTTATGTTAACCTTTCAACATCCAAAACTATAGAAATGCTGCTCAGTGTACCATTCTTGTTATTTTTATTTTAGATTTATAGATTTGTAAATTTGTAACAGTTTTGAGTACTTGGCCAATTTTCAAAGAACACTTGTTTTTTCCAATTTAGACGTCTACGCTCTAGCCTTTACGTTGTAGAAGCACTGTCATCACTAATTACGTCGTTAAATAATCGCTAGGAGGTACAATTAATGGAGTAAGATATAAATGGTATAACCATATTGGATCTATAAAGAATTGTGACCGCTAATATAAAAAATGAAACTTTGTTTATTAAAGTATGAAGATGTTTTTACTAGCTAAGTAAATTCATTAATAACCAAATTAGCGGAGCATCCACAATCAACTATCAATAATTGGTTACTGTAATCTTTTGTAAAATTAATAATTTTTGAATCATTCTAAGGCTAATGAATAGGAGCTTGATTATATCACAGGTACAATTAACTCTTCTAATCAATCTCCAAAAAAGTGGTAAGTATGCATTAAAAAATAATAAACAGGAATAAATATTACTTTAGCTGTATTATGTAAAAAAGCGTGCATAGAAGGATGATAAAACAGCTCTTTAACACAAAAAGTTGAATGGTTAAATCATAAATTAGATATACATTGTTAAAATTAATACTCATTAACTAAACTATCTGTGCTGTTTTATAATCCTTGCAATTCAAAAGTGCAGTACAGAGTACTTTTGAAATGTTCATAAAGAGTACACAGTTGTACAGAGTGTACTTGTATTCTAAAGGATGTTGAAAAATCAATTGTAGTCCAAATGTAAAATTTTGGAGGCCAGATTGAAGGTAGCATTAGAATGGTTTTTGTGAGATGAAAATGAAACTATTAGTGAGATTTTGGATACAATATGTCAGTCATAACGTAGTTTAACTCCCATATTTATGATGATACATGTCTACTAGATACTCCTGCTGCACATTTAATTTTTTTTGTTTGTTAACAGTAATGTGTAATAACACACGCACACACACAAAGACTTGGACGCTAAAATCACACTACATATATTCTGGAGCCTTATATACGTTTTTTTTTTTTCCAAGTCGATGTATTTGACTATTCCCACTGGTTTATCATGGAAAGAAAGCTGCCGAAGTCAGAGCGTGAATGTGACCATTACCGATACTTATGTTTAAAATCACACTACATATATTCTGGAGCCTTATATACGTTTTTTTTTTCCAAGTCGATGTATTTGACTATTCCCACTGGTTTATCCTGGAAAGAAAGCTGCCGAAGTCAGAGCGTGAATGTGACCATTACCGATACTTATGTTTTCACCTTTTCACGACGTTTTTGATTATATAATCACGGTAAGTAATTTAACAGAACCAAACAAGTATTTGGCAAACAAATCCTGAAATAACAGCAGTAAATGTATGGTTTAGCGTAATAAAAAACTGTGGCACACTAAAACCTGGCAAAATTATAATGTGTATTTCGCAGTTACTTTTCCGATACAATAATAATCCACCCTTTGTGAATACAGCGTGTATATTTTATAACATTGTTCCAATTTCAAGAGAACTTAACCCTTTTTTATAGGCATTCAGTTTTCACAAATTTGCCGTAGAGTACTTTCTTAATTGCATTATCGTTTCTTGGAAATATTCGCGAAATGGTTTGAATCACTTTGCTTTGAACCATTTGCAAATTTCAAGAAAAATAAAAATATTAAAATCAAGATTTTTGTTCTCCCAGGTATAAAATCATAAAAGTTCAGAAGCTTTATTTCTATTTTTATACCACGTTACTCTTATGTTCTGTTACGCTTTTCAGTTTTAATTAGATGCTGACTTCGATAGCTAGGATAATGTTACGACACGTTTTGAATATCAAAACCAGAGCTTTATTGTTTTCTATATCAAAACAGCGAACTTTTACGTAAAATGTTTGACCTCAGCGTAATATAGATCATTATTCGTACCATAATGTCCCTTCAGTCATATTTTGTGAAAGGTTGTACTAGTGTTTGGTAAATGAACGTGACAAAAGACTCAAGTCTGTTGATTAATGAGTATCAGCTAGTTTTAAAGCTGTTCTAATAAAAAAAGGTGTAGGGTCGTTGGAGTTTTGGAAGTATGACCATTGCTAGAAACTAATATGTGCAAATGTTAATATTGATTGTTTAGCTCATTATCGGATGTATTCTTTTGGCCTATGTTTGTATTCCTGAACCTCAGTTTCAAGCAAAGATGGTAGTTAAGATTCTTAGAATTTCCAATTATACAATAGCTCTAGTTATTAATTAGGCCTTCTTGCCCAGAAGGTTTAATCTGCACTATAATATTTAATGTTGTAATTCTAGACTTGGTTAAGGCGCTCGACTCGTAATCTGCGGATCATGGGTTCGAATTTCCGTACCACCAAACATGCTAGCTGCCTTCCCTCTAGTCTTTCACTGCTAAAGTAGGAACGGCTGGCGCAGATAGCCCTCGTGTAGCTTTTCGCGAAATTCCAAAATAAACAAATAATATATATATGTGTGTGTGTATTGTACAATATAGTTTTATTACATTTTAATGATATATTTAATAAACAAGAAGTTAAACATTTTCCACTATCGTACAAGGAAGTATGTAATTTAATCTTTTGATCTGAGAATTTTTAAACTATGCAGATCTACATTTACAACATCATCCACGTCATGAAACCAGTTCTTTGAAAGGACTATTTTTGAGTATTTATTAGTGTGTGAGATCAATTTATGACGATTGAAATCTTAGTGATTGAAGGCTTAATAAACAAAGTTCATAAAATAATCTGCTATAATGATACTCAATTTTATCTGTCCTGAAAATGCGCGCGGACCTTGCCACCTAAATGCGCATGTGTGTGCACTTCATTTCAACGGAAGTAAACAAAAGACGGATGTAAATACACTTCTCAATTGTTTGTTTGTTTGTAATTAAGCCCAAAGCTACACAATGGGCTATCTGTGCTCTGCCCACCACGTATATCGAAACCCGGATTCTAGCGTTGTAAGTCCGCAGATATACCATACCGCTGTGCCACTGGGGAGGCACACTTATCAAAGTTTCTAAAAGGGTCTAACGTTAGGTTATAGAATAACACTATAAGCTTATTAATTGATAGTATTAAGTAGGGTAAAGCCTAGTCCTAACTAAACTAAAGCAAGAAACGTACATAAATTACAGTGTTAACGAACATAGGCTGTAATTAATAAAGGCTTAACTAATGTTAGATCTAAGAAAAGTGGACGTATAAACTTCGGACTTATTATTATATATTTATTTTAATATCAACATTTGTTTAGATTAAATTTATATTTAGAAATGTACATAACGTATACTGTTAAATATG
>NW_013665612.1:512490-546252 GCF_000517525.1 Limulus polyphemus
TATTGCGAAACTCCCGCCTATTCTTTAAAGGTGTAGAAGATTCTCGAGAGTAAGAATCAACAATATATGTGTGTACGTAAATGCTTAAATTTGTATTGTTACGTAATCTGAATTTTCTAGAAAGCCTCCGCAGCCTATAAGTATAACCAACGCGACGCGCCAAGAGAGAGTATCTATTATTAGTTCGCTATAGTCAGTATGCTATAAACTTCGTAAGCTATAACTGTGATTAACGCTTATTAATCGGGAACATCAGATATATTGACTACGAACGTTTATAAATTTCGAACATTACAAATCATTCAACTTCGGACATTAGTACTTTTACGAAAACATTACATAACGTCACGGATAGGAAAAATCGGCGTGTGATCAGTGAATTTTACAGAGCTAGCTAGCTCCCTATTAAGTGAATTGTACCTATGTCAACTCGAAATTAACTCGCTCATCGTGAACCCTCGATAAGATATCAAGGAATTTCCAGACTAGAATAAAGGTTTTATATTGCCTGTAAGTTTGTAAAACGTTTGTATATAAATCATTGTTTGTAATAACTGTTATTATATTGTTTGTTTTTTGTTTCGAATTTCGCTCAAAGCTACACGAGGGCTATCTGCGCTAGCCGTCCCTAATTTAGCAGTGTAAGACTAGATGGAAGGCAGCTAGTCATCACCACCCACCGACAACTATTGGGCTACTCGTTTACCAACGAATAGTGGGATTTACCGTGACATAATAACGCCCCCACGGCTGAAGGGGCGAGCAAATATTATAAATTGGAAATATATCGACATATATTTAACTAATAAATTTAAATTATCATTTAGCTCGATTTCAAACTATTCGAAATTGCAATACGTAACAGATGTCTGCGACTACAAATCTTTTGTATAATTCTAGAAATCCTGCAGTTAAAGACGTTTGGTTTAGTTTTAATTTCGTCCTTAATTTTGAAGTGATAGACTAATGGGAATGCAGCTAGTCAACACCACCCACCGCCAGCTCTTGGGATACTGTTTTACCAACGAAAAGTGAGATTGATAGACACATTATAACGCTCCCAAGGCTGAAAAGAACGAGCATGTTCTACAACGGGGATTCGAACCCGCGACCCTCAGATTGCGAGGCACTATTTAAAGACATGTTGTTGCAATAAAGATGCAAACTTGACCATACATGTTTTGCAAGTCTCTGCTAGTTTATTAATATTACACGCAAACGAAATAAAAAGTATCTAATCATAGCTAATCTATAACAGATTCCGTTATTTTCTGAACCAAGCGTGGCCTAGTAGTCATTTGCTAGAATGCAGGTGGGGTTGTCCGAGATTCGAGCAGCATTGTGTCACAGTACACGCTTTGCAATTTCAACTGTGAGAACTTTTGACTGTTACGAAATATCACTATTAGGCTCTGCTGTTGACTGTTTGTTTTCCATCTAGTAAGCAGTTTTAAAATGGATGGCTATACTTTATACTTATCAATGTGTAACCTGGCCATCCGTTTCCAATACTTTCCAATACTCAGTTGTCATAAGAGAGATTGTCGCCTGCTAGGACTATTATAATTAATGTGTGTTTGTTTGCATGTAACTGTTTATTTAATTATATTATATTGTAAAACAAACTTTAAGATTCTATTATTACCATTGGTTTCAAACGGGAGTGCATATGCTTAAATAAAAAAACACACTAAAAATTCTGTTATTAAGGCATTTCTTTCCTTTTCTCTCAATATCAAGAAACTTAAATATAATATACACTGCCATATAACGATAATTTCACCAAACAATGTTATTTTGAAATACATAAAAAAGTTGCAAAAGTAGTTGAGTGTTCAAGCATTGCTAGACCTGATCAATGTGTTCGAAACTATAATTCTGACGTCAAATTATATATGTCGATCTATGGATTCATGTTCTTAAGGTCTGCGAAACTGATAAGGATAACCAGAATAGAAGTTGTTCAAGCCCCAAGTGAGTCATGTTTATTAAGATATGTACTCAGTTTTTTTTTAAATATATATCTATGTTCTCCAAGCTTCTATTTGGAATTTTTTAAAACTACTTTCTATTATTTATATCAGCAATATTTCAAACAAAGCGTTAGCGACATTAAGGGTATTACATTTTGCAGGCAGTATAACATTTAATACGTTCTGGTCATTTCATAGCGTGGCCATTATTTGTAAATTTTATACACTTGCTTTTCACCAATATGCCTCCAGTGGCTCAGCCTGCGGACTTGCAACGCCACAAATCGAGTTTCGATACCCGTGATGGGAAGAGCACAGATAGCCCTTTGTGTAGCTTTGTGCTTAACGATAAACCATTTAAACTATGCAGGCTTTCGTCATACAAATTAGACATGTTTTAATATTTTATCTTTGATAAACACATAAACTTGCGGCCCGGCATGGCCAGGTGGTTAGGGTACTCGACTCGCAATCTGTGGGTTGCGGGTTCGAATCTCCGTCACACCAAACATGCTCGCCCTTTCAGCCGTGGGGCGTTATAATGTGATGGTCAATCCCACTATTCGTTGGTAAAATAGTAGCCCAAGAGTTGGCGGTGGGTGGTGATGACTAGTTGCCTTCCCTCTAGTCTTACACGGCTAGTGCAGATAGCTCTCGTGTAGCTTTGCGCGAAATTCAAAACAAACAACAAACTAAAACTTGCCTCTCACGTATACATATGTGTATATATACATGTATATATATATCAAGGTACCATAACTAGTCAAACGAACGAACACCGTTATAAAAAGATAATTTCCCTATACGCTTATATTCGTTGTTTCGTGAAGTACTTTGATATAATTAGTAATTCATGAAGCAGTTCAGTATACTGTCTATACTAACATGATCAGTGATTTTCTAATTTTTCCTTTTCAGACTTTCCCTTCACGTAAAATATAAATTAGCAAATACTTAGTTATACAGAAATACGCAAGTAAATTCATCTAAAATAATATCGTATTTTTATTCTTAAAGAGTGTACAAATTAGTTATTGAATAAAATAAATAGTAGGTTTTTCCGAAATCCTCCAGTATCCATGACTGTAAAAGTTTGTTTGTTTGAAGTTAGTAAGTCCGCAGACATACCGCTTCGCCACTGGGGTTGACTGTAAAAGTAAATATTTTTAATTAGAAGTAAGTCAAAATTAATTGTCAATATAAGGAAATATTTTATCGTGTGTTAATATTTTTCAGTAATACTTAAAAATAACATAAATGTTGTTCTTTGTGGGTCAACGGAACCTTTACATACTTACGACGTCAAAATCCGAGGTTCGATTTCTCGCGGTGGAGAGAGCGTAGATAGCCAATTGTGCAGCTTTCCGCTAAAATGAACAACAATAAAACTATATCAGTTTTTATATTTCATTCAAGAAAACATGGTACGAACATTTTACCAAATAATGCATTAGTACTTTTCATATCCGAAACTTAATCTATAAAAGCAATCGTTTTTCATAAAACTGCAAAAAAAGACAAAAAACAATTTTTGCTTAGATTATTCTAGATGTTTGAATAACCTGAAACTGTAGAATTAGAATGAATGTTTGTAGTTACTAAAAAAAAATCAAAAGTCTTTTTTTCTGTATATGATATATAATTATCAGATGTATGTTTAAATATAATGCGATAATGTGCTAATTAGTTAACTGAATATCAATAATTGTTCATATATTTAATATTTTAGGATATTATGTTGAAATAAAGTTATTTCATGACGAAACATATATATTGGCAGCTATGACTATAAACATAGCAAAGCGGAATGAATGCTTTTAAATTATTTTACCCTCATAAAGCAACAGTTACTTATTATTTTCTGAAAAATAAGCACTGCTGAATGACTTTACACACGCACAGGTGAGTTTAGAAATAACAATCCTTGTGAAACTTTTATTTTGTAAGTGTGGACTCATAGAACATGTTTGGTACTTCAGAAAAAAATACATCAATTCCTGCTACCGCTTAAAACGTATCTTATAACACCTACTCGTGCTTTACTAAAATAAGGGTGTTTCTCACTGTAGCACAGACCTAAAACTAAAAGTGAAACTTTCTTGAATATGTTACAGAACATATCTTAAATAAAGAAAAACTTCGTTGAAGCGATATGATAGATATGTGAACCGGAACACCCCCAAAAATCTATATAAATATCAATGTATACGCAAGTTATTCAATCTAAAACTTCTAACTACTGGAAATGTACTGTTAGATAAATTGTTGTGATTGAGAGTAGTTTATTTTGACAGTGCAAATTTACCATTTTTATAGTTCTGTGATAATATTTATAGTCAAATTAAGTTCAACCTCATTAAATTTACATAACATAAGCCATAGAAGGTATAATTTTCAATTTTGTCACCCGGTGGTAGAGCGATAAGTCTTCAGAAGTACAACGCTATAATCGGGGGTTCGATTCCTTACGGTAGACACAACAGATATCCAAATGTGGCTTTACTATAAGAAAAAACACACACTTTCCATTTTCAATCTAAGTGCTTTAGTTTTTAATTCAAAATGGATGATGAATTGATTATACAGTAAGTCTCAGAGATATCGTGGAATATGTTGATTAGTTGCAATAGCTTAAATGCCTACGAGAACTTAATATCTTGATATCGATTTTCGCCTGAAGTAATGTTTCAAAGGTAGATGCTTGGGTAGCAGCAGTGTAAAATGCACGTCAAACACCAACATATATCCATATGCTTTTATAAATTATTACATAGTTTTATAGGTGTTTAATGATCTATGTGCTTTATTTGTGAGGTAAGAGTCAACACAAAGAGTTGGAATTATATTAACGGATGTTGATTGATGAATAATCGGAGTGAAACCTTGTATTCAGCACTGATAAACGATTTAAGCGTATCGACTAGTCACAAACAATTAACAGCTATGGTTGGATCAGAATTGAAATATTCGTATGATTAATAAGTCTAAAGAGCAGATTTTTCATTTTTCCCGCAAAGTATTTTCAAAAAGAGTAGAAAGGAAACGAACTTTTAGTTGTTGTTTTTTTTGTTGAATTTTATAGAAGGTAAGCAAAAGAAATTCAATATTAATTCAACGAGTATTAACACACAAATAAAAACAGGTGAGAAGTATATAAAGATAATTGATTACTCGATTAAAATTGGCATCATAAAATGTATACAAAATTGAAATTAAAGATTGCTGGTACATTAAAATCGACAACTGAAGCATTAAAGTGAAAACACTTCACTGCAAATTTATTATAACATGCTCAAAATTACATCGCTAGTGGTTCGAGAAAAAGCACAAATGTGAAGAGCATCTCATTTGCACACATAACTGGATGCATATATATAGTCCTGGCGTTAAACTAATTGACAGAAATATCAAAATCGAAGCTCGTATATTTTCTTTCGGTACTGTGTGCCGATATGTATCCAGTGCATAGGAAGAAGCTGATATGACAGTTTCGAGGAGAATATTAAACCGCGAAGTTATTTAATTGTCCAACAAAGGTGCTGGCATTTCTTCACTGAGGCGATACTTTGCAATGACTAAGAATCTGCTACAACCTAAGAAAACCTTAACAATTTTCAAATGAAAGACTTTGAATAAACTTACTGAATACGCTTTAACGTTCTTTAGCAAAATAGTCTGTATCCAATTTGTGGCAATTTGCAACCATTCATATAATTAATTCCGTATGTTTCTATAATGTATATGAAAATAATCTATAAGTATTTTTTTTTTCCATCACATTACGAATGTTTCTATCCTGTCTTAATATAAGGATACGCCAAATTAATTCTCTTTCATTTCAGATATTAATATTGTATATAATCGAACTAAAGACATGTACCGGTAACTTTGGAAATAAAATTATTTTATATGATATTAGAACATGAATGAAGTTATGATGAAGATGCTAATATTAAACGACGTTCCAAAACTCTTTTCATCACCGTAAACGTAGCTGTGTTGAAAACAGACTAACTAAATTTATGCTAGAGAATCTTATATTCTTTTTCATATCTGAAACACTTTTAGCAAACAATTTATTAGTGAGCGTTATGATACTGAATAGCTAATTTGAACTTTCCATATAAACGTGAAATCAAGAATTAAATTCTGAAATGTTTAATATCGTGTATAGTAATATTAATTCTAAGTTGTTTTTAACAATTGCTTTTTTCGTTTAATATAAGTAATAAAATGTGTTAAAACAAGTAAAATGCCTATGGTGTTTCGGTTGTGTTGTGATATAGATTATTACGTTAAGTAAAACCGAATTTCACTTTACCAGCCCAACATAATGTAGACGTTGCTCACTACTAGCATTCAGTTGTGCATTCAATCAAGTAAATTATCCCATAGCAACCGACGCCATCATTTATTCAATTTGTCGCTTCTGTGCTTTCTTTTCAGTTGTATCCCCTTCACAATGCTCGACTTGTGGTCGAATGTATACACACACACACATAAAGATAACTTCCAACAACCGCCTTTTATATCCTTTAGTATATGGTGGTTTTACAGAAAATGTTTGTGTGTTTTTTGTTGATTTCCTGAATGTATTATGAGGCTGAAGCTCAAAAAAGGTTTTAAACGTGTATCTGTTTGTGCAGTCGATGCAATCTAAGATAAGAATAGCATTGTTTAGTTTGAGTCTGAAAACTACGCACTCAAGACTGAAAATAAGTCATTTCTTTATTTCACTCAAATTATATTTATCATATTATTTATAAGAAGGTATATTAGTATAAATCAAAAGTATTATTAAATTTCTTAATCGTGCTTGAGAAACATCCTCGATATCAATGAGTCTAGATATATTTTAGAAACTTAAAGTATGCGAGTATTTTACAAATACTTGAGAATAATTTTCAAAAATCTCATTTTTTAATGTATGAGTATTAAAACTTACACAGAAAGAAATAACTCGACTTACGAAAAATAGATTTTAATGTTAGCTTTACGCTATAACTTGAGGAAAACAAGTTTATGGTTTTGTTAACCTTAACCACTAGATAAAAAAAAATCTAAAAAAATACTTACTTACCCTAAATCTTATATCCCACTACAGAAGAAATAATATGCTCCATAGTTAAAACTTTTATTGAGACTGTTAAGATTTTCGGTTAAAATTAATATCCCAGTTTTTTCTACCTCTGGGTGGAGTGAGTTATAACATGTAAGAATATAAACTCACATTATCTAGTTAAATCCATACACGACCAGCTAAGAACTGCAGTTTCAAGTGAGGCCAGGTGGATGATGTATATTGTCATCCACTGGAGATACTTTAATCAGGGCAGTTTTTAGATCCTTACACGCCTTTTATTATACTCTTTCATTCCGAAGAAGACTTAAAGAATATTCAGCTGTCTAATTAGATACATATACATCTTTTATTATGCTCCTTCATTACTTTAAGGTTTCGGTTTTATTGCTAGAATCAGCAGTAGAGTTTTCTTCAATTATTGTTGAGATGAAATATATTATTTTTTACAAGATAACAAACCTATAAGTCTACCAAACAGATAATCTTTATATGTTTTTAGGTGTGGATAATAGTTCAATAATATTCATATAAGAATCTGCCAATATATTACTCTTGTTTAAATAATAAAACTTCTGCTTTCATAATGTTCTAAATTTGACGGTAACCCCTTAAAACTGTCCAGACCAAATTTCTAGTTTATATATCTGTAAATATGTTTAATACTTCTTACCAATTTTGGCACATATTTTTTAACTACAACTTTTGTTAATATTATGATAAAAAACAGAGGAGAAATAATCCATTCTCTACAGTTCAGTATACCTTCTGAGAACACATTCAAATGTCTATGACTGAAACAAAGTAATAAAATAATTTTGGTTCACAGATGACCTTCTTTATATCTAATATAACATTGTTACTGCGTCAATCTAAAAATATAATGCAGCAAAAAACACGGACCTGTTTATTTTACGGCAATTTATTTAGCTTATTTGCCAAAGGTAATTGCATTTGTACCACTAAACAAGAAAATTAACTCAAGAGGTAATTTGCAGTTAAACAACTATAAGTAACATACTGCAACGTAAAACTTGAAATATTTTCTGATGGCTCAGAGGCTAGTTTGATGTCTTATAATATTTATATGACGTCTTATAATGCTAAAATGCGGGTTTCCAACCCTGCGGTGAGCATATCTCAGATAGTCCACTTTTTGTGTTTAAACAATTAATTCCGAATATAATTCGAATATCGAGACTATCCAACTCACGACACTATACATTTTTATTCTTACAAGAAAATTAAAAAATTATATTTACTTACCTATACTCATTACTGCGTTGATTTTTATTTATGATTTATGCAGGTAACTTGGTTTAATCAAAAGTTATTACTAATTACTTATGTAGTGCTTTTCTGTTGACGTTGTGATCACACGACCCGCTTTAAGTTTAAAAATACTAGCTCGTTGTTTATGCAGATCTTCTGTCTTATGAGAAAGTGTTAACATAAAGTTAATGACGGCTCTTATGAAGCCTGGTTAAAGCAAGGCTTGCGCAGTTCATTCAAGTACCGTGATGAATGTGAAAAGTAGGCTAGCGGACGCCGGAACACAGATTGGTAATATTCTCCTGAAGAAAAATAGACAACTATTCGAAAGCGCTCGAGTTTTGGGTCTCGTTTTGAAAATATTATAACTTTTGTATGTGATCCTGTGTGCTAACTACTTAACCTGGTAATATAATCATTAAGTAGTAGTTTTGTCAGAATAAAACAAAACCAAAAAAAGAATAATAAAAACACAAGACTGATAATAGTCTTCATACTTATAACTGTTATCATCAACGTGATTGAACTAATTCAATAGTTAAGGAATATTTCCGTAGAAATTGATTAAGTTGTAATAACGTATTACACTAGCTACACTGCAAACAAAACCTTTACTACAATTAACAATGACCTTTGGGAATCAAAGCGCAGAACTAATCATGTTGTGCACATGAAAGTAGTTGTTAATGGACTGCATCTGTCGAAAATGTTCTGCAAGATGTTTCGAGCTGCTACGCTACTTCTCTCCAAGATGCAGTCCACTCCATTACCAACGCCTTTCAAGTATACTCTCCTCTGCTTAAACCTCCTCTCAAGCAATATTGTTGTATACTTGGTTAGCTACAGTAAATACAATATGTAATGCGTAGGCAAAACTTCGTAATTTTCGAATCAAAATCAATGGTCATGGGATCTTTACCCAAAGGAAATATCAAGTTTCGTCTATCAACACTTTAACTTTCCAATACCTACTTTAAGGTTTTAACATACAACCATAGAATTTATACGATGTGAATATTTATACAGATTATGCCTTAAGCTTGTAGACAGAGACATTGGGTTTACAGACAGAAATATCGCTGACGAACAAAACAATGCTTTCTAATCTTTATATCGTTACACTACATGTGGACAAGTTAAAATAATTCCTAAATAACCCTGAAATTACAGACCATTTTTATACTTTTAACTATCGTTGGAGCTCATATATTGCATCAAAGTAATTAATTTTATTATTTTGCCAATGACGACATTCAGTTAAAGAACTGAAAAACAACAACAATTTTTTTAAGGCGAAATATCTTATTTCATATTCAAAATACATAGGTGACACCAGCAGTTAAGAGATGTTTGTTTGCTTGTTTGAAGTCAAGCACTAAGCTACACAATGGGCTATCTGTGTTCTGCCCACCACGGGTATCGAAACCCGGTTTCTAGCGTTGTAAGTTTGCAGACATACCGCTGTGACACTGGGGATGGGGCTTTTGTAATTTTATAAACAGGGGGCAGTTAACAGATCATACTTCAAGTCTCCTAAAAATGTGACCTTATTATTTGGATAACATCTGTCTCCAGTCTTGTGATAAAGAGTGAGAAGTCTCTCAGGAGTGGGTTCCTGTCATGACCTTCATTCTACCTGATCAATCAGACAAATGCATCCTTGTACACTTTACATTCTGCTCTGAAGGAACTGGAATACCCAGTTTTGGTTGCTGACCTAGATACACATCTCTCTATACTGAACCTGCCCACGCAGTCTCGTCTTTCCTCACTGATCAATCCATTGCTATGATCAGTATCAGTCTCTGGTCGTTTATTCACTTCGTGGTTTTGTCTGTGTTAACCAGCCATGACTCCACATCCTTCTGCCAGTTTTCATTCTGTTTAACTTAATAATATCTGCATAGACACCCAAAAACACTCTTGTTGTTTTTCACTGGAATTTCTCCTCTATAACTTTCTTGGCCTAACTGACCCACGAATTCAGCAAAATTAGTCCCTGTATTACTGCTTCATCTATCTTCCCTTACTTTCAAGTGTTGATATATTAGGTGATATATTATTGTTGTTGTCCTGAGTAATACTTAACTTCCTAGAATCCTATCTCATAGTAATACTACTCAAACCAAGTTAAAAAGTGAAAAGTGTCACAGAGTAGTTGTTTGCCTGCTACTGTTACTATTTTCATGGCGCCATCATACAACCACTGTATCTTGATCATTCCTGACTTAGCCATTGGTGCGCACATGGGAATTTCGTACTCCTTTCGGATCATGACTGTTGCTATAATCAGATTGATGCTACACTTTCTTGGCTGCAGCATATTTGAAGCATTTAATACTTCACTGATTTTTTTCTCTGATGACCAGTATGTGAAGACAATGTCATTCTGCAATCAATCATATCACCCAGAAAGTTTCTATCTACAACTCTTCTGTCTCAATATATCAGCGCAAAGCGAGAGGTGTCTGTGTCAGATCTAGTAGCCAACGTCCAGCAGGCTTTATCTGAAAGGATGAACATTTGTTATCTATCCATTATCATAAGCTTTTGCTGGCTTCTTTCAGACCCTCCATTACTCTCTTTGATACTTTCAGCGATTATATCAACATATTCAAATGGTATAAACCCAGAGACTTTCAGAGCATTGACCACTCCAGCTGTATGAGGCATATATAACTCAGCGTGAATTATTGCGGCAAGCCGGAGATGACTTGAAAAAATTCAAATCACCTTTTCCAAGATTTCAACTGAAAGTGTCTGGTGTCCAGTATAGCCAATATTTATTATATTAGATTGTCCAAGACTCCCAGAGCTTTTACTCTCATTGACAAAATGCCAATATCCACTTATCTGTTGGCATCTTCAAGATCAAATAGCTCAAAAGGACAGTGTGGATATTTCTATATACACTTTTGGTTGGTGTGTTTGTGACTATTTCGACATTTGTGGTTGTGGGTGTCTTTGGTCTTGCTCCTCCTTCTACCTTTGCAGATAAACAATCTCTGTCCTCCAGGACTTACAAGAATCATTTTGGTATTACATATTCCGTGAGTTTTACACAGACATTTGGAATTGCTGTTAGTGTGTGCGTGATGTTATTTGAAGGGTTTGTGCCACTCAGCCATTGAATAGGTTTTGAGATCCGTCTCTATTTTCTCCTTTATGATAATTGAAAAACTGACTATTTAAGCTAGCTCTGCTTTCTTAACCGAGTATCTCACACCATCAGAGTCTAGTTCAGAGTCCTATTTTGTTCTGGAAGAAGTATCTCCAATTTATTCACTGTCACTGGCATCTGTGAACATGGGTCAGTTCCCTGTTGAATTCAACAATTCATTCCTAGAATAGCTATTTAAGAGAGGCTTGCCATACATACACTTGAAGTTCATATTTTTGTCAATTACCAAAATTAATTTGGTATACTGAGTATCGCTGTTTCACATTGCCGACAGAAATTGTCCTATATTGGCTTTATACTTCTCTGCAGTACGCTAGGTTTCTAAGATAGCTTTATTTAATTCTGCTTTATATATGTAATTTCAACTTCTTAGTATATACTTTATTGGTCTCCATGTTCTCTTTTCATACATTAATGTTTTGAAAGGGAACTCCGGGGTTAACGCAATAGCAATTAAAACCATTAAATAGGTACTAAAGCATCAGTACAGGACATTTAATATAGTTTAGCAAAATTACCCAAGTGAATATTAATATTTTCCAATACTTAACGACAGATTCGGGAGGTCACAAGTTTTCCCTTCATCCACTCTACTACGAAGTAAGATTGTAAGGAAAGATATGCGAAATTACGATTGGCTTAGTTCGACCAACCTCCATACTCATGCACTTATCTTAACGTTGCAAAAGTCTATTGCCAGAGACAAAAATATATTAAAGTTTTAAAAATATATATGAGGAGAAATTTAAAAATTCTTCGCAATTCTGAGCAGTATTTCCTATGTCTAATACTTGCACCAATATCGGCTTACTATAAGAACTTAAATGAAGTCTAGCTCTGTTTCAGGTTTCGTTATTGTTAAGTGCAAAAATACACAACGGGCTATTTCTGCTGTACCTACCACAAGTATCGAAATCCCGTTCTTTAACGGGGGGAGGAGTCTGTTTTATTAATGATTACTGTAACTTTGCTGCCCCACAGTGGCACAGCGGTATGTCTGCGGACTTACAACGCTAGAAACCGGGTTTCGATACCCGTGGTAGGCAGAGCACAGATAACCCATTGTGTAGCTTTGTGCATAACTTCAAAGAAACAGACGTTGCTAAATAATAACGTTTCGGCCTTTTATTGAAGATATATTTTTATGTAATTCTAAACTTATTCCATAATTATGTCCAATATTATGTGTCAAATATTTCCAATATACTATATCAAAACAAAAATACAGGTATGTAATTTGTCCATACGAAACAAATAATAGTAACTAACTTATAATAAATAGTAGACATTATATTACAGTAATTTTGTTACAAATTATTAAAAGTTCGTTTTTTACATACATTATGTTTATCATTACAAAAATAATCTTCTCATTTTAAATCATAAAAGCTAATTACTGCCTGTACGGCTTAGTTCACTCTCTCTCTCTCAGGAAGTCACACGCACATCCCTCTTGTCATAAAAAACTGTAACTTAACTACCTCACCTGCTTATCTTGAATAAATCATTCTCTCTCTCTTTTCGCTTTACATCTTTTACCCACCTCCTCAGTCAAAGAATTTTCATTCTTGTTTTCATTTATCTTCCTCATTCGTTTTTATTTGTTTATTTGGTCCTCTCTTGCTGTCTTATCACATATACTCGTATATACATGGATCAATTTTCAAATAGAAAAAGTGGATCTGTAACAGTGGACTTATACGTTTATGAATTTTTACTCCACATATAAGTAATCTAATGCAGCGATCACGCCGCTGCAAGTGCGTGTAGCGTGGCAAAAACCATCGTTAGGGATTTATTTTTTATTGATCTACTTCCCTTAAAACAGATTTTGAGCTGATTCTCTTTCTTAATTAAACTTAACGGAAAGCTATTAATTGTAGTCAAACCCAGTTGTTTTCGTTCCGTTGCTTGAATGAACCTTTTATAGATGACCCACAGAAAAAAAATCTAATTTAGATC
This sequence comes from Limulus polyphemus, assembly GCF_000517525.1. Classification (NCBI taxonomy): domain Eukaryota; kingdom Metazoa; phylum Arthropoda; class Merostomata; order Xiphosura; family Limulidae; genus Limulus; species Limulus polyphemus. The sequence goes on from NW_013665612.1 coordinate 525,959, forward strand.
TTACTGTAACTGTATCTGTTTTAAATATAGTACCCTTTTCTTTTAAATTTGTTTTTATTCATTTATTTTTGATTAGTTTAACACATAGAATTTTTACGCTTTATCAAACAAGTGCTTCTTAAATAGCAAAACAAACCTTAAGTTTTGTAGCAAAAATATTTCGACTCCTTTCCCTTCTCATATGCATCGCTACTTTAGATGAGGGACTTAGATGACTTATAAACTGTTCATTAGAACTATAAAGGCAGGTGCACCAGTAAAAAATCAACATTGAAAACAAAGAATCCTTTTCATCGTGTGGCTAGTTTCCAGGAAGAGAGCCTTGAAACGTGCAAAACACTAATAAAATGCAGTATTTGAGAAATATGTCTTTTTTTTCTGCTAATTCTCAATGATTTTTTTTTGTAAGAAAAAATCTCGTAATTTACTAACAATTTCGCGGGACCTTTCCTAGAAAGTCCGTTGTCCGTAGATTTGAACTACCTCTATCTATGAGGCTCCTGTTAACTCACAGCCTAATACCTGCCAAAAAACGTGACAGGTGTTGTACTAACAACAAGCGCGATCGCAAGAATAGTTGTATTCTCCTAACCTCCATCAAATCCCTCCAAAAATGTAAATAACAAACAAATGATTATATAACATAGAAACAGGACAATTAATTCTAAATCAATTTTGTTGCTTTCTTTCTAGGTGTTTGGTAAACGACTCTGCTTCTTTTTTCATCTAACTTTATACGCGGAAGAATGTGTGAATAGACACTAACTAAACATAACACTAAATAGTCCTACTTTTATTACTTCGTTGTATGGTTATGTTTAGTTGATACTTTCCTTAAACAGACACAGAATTAACCAAACATATTGATTTCACATACCTAAAAGATATATTAAAGACGTTGTTCCATTTTGAAAAGTAAAACATAAGCTTATTCCTCACTATCTATCGACACAATAAAAAAAGCGCAAATAATAGTTATCTTGGATTAGTATTAATAATTATATAATACAAAAATGTTCAATCCAAGTACTGAGTAAATTGATCCAAGTTAACTATTGTATTTTCAAAATAAATAGAAATTAATTAGAATATGTATAAGAGATATAAAGAATATTAATTGGGTTATAAAGCCCAAAATTAAAAATAGCAAAAACATAATTTCGATCACAGCTTTCACTTATCTTCACTTTCTTCCTAATTTATCTTATTTATCTGTCCTATAAATGTATATGATGTATTTAACGTGTTAATACTGTCAGTTATATAAGCATTTACTATAATAAATCTTAACGTAGAATTATTTAGCCAAATCACTAAAGAAATGTGATAAATATGAGTTTCAAAGTCTCGTAGGCTTTGATCATTTATGGGCCCCCTGTTAGATTTATGGCAAAAAGATTCTCGCATCAGTTCTAGACAAAGTATGGTTGAAATATTGTGATAAACTTATGTAATTAGAAAGTTATATATCCTTGTGTCAACCAATCAAAGACTAAAAAAATAAACTTCAATGATTTCTAAAAATTTAGCAGTGGCAAGTACTTCTAAGCCTTGTTTTACAGCCTCATACAAACTATAATTTGTACTATTTCATCACATACAAAGGTTATTTGCTCCAATAAGTAAATATAATGACATGCCACTAGATAATCATGCAAAATTATTGAGATTTCCTTATACACATCAGTTAGGTTTATAAAATCGCAGCGTATTGTTTCATACAAATGAAAGACTTAGAATTTTTTTCAAGTCCAGACTCTATTATCGCAACTGGTGATCATCTAATTGTGTATAGAAATTTTGCTCTACACTAAATAGAAGAGTAGAATGAATTAACTGTCGGATTAACTGTCTGCTATTGTTTGATAAAGAAATAATGTGCAACCTTTATTTTCATGGTTGTATATCATTAAGACGTTTAGAGATCATGGAGTCAGTTATATCTCTGAAGAACGGCATATCCTCATATAACCCAAAGGAAATTCGTCCAACTATAACTGAGAAATGCGGTATAGCCAGTGCTATAAAGCCATATTTGAATCATTCCTTTCAATCATATCTACATATTGTGCATGGAAAACAGAGTCACTTATCAAACGAAACGTATTTTTGTGGTTAAAATTAAAAAGGAAAGGAAGAAACACACCTGTTATAGTCTTAGATTTCTCATTATGGATAAAACATGCATGCTTATTACCCCTAATTCATCTAAAACTTAGCAGTGATTAGAAGCTAAGTTGAATATAATTTCACTTTTACAACATATGATTAAAATGATACACTTCAATGTGTGAATAATTCCAATTTACTTGATTTTGCTGTATGTATGAGATATCACTTACTATTTGAGTTAAAGCAGGTTTTGTGTTTGTTCATTCTTTTTTTTTTTTAGTAGATATGTTTATATAATTTACAACAGAAGATATATTGCTTTATTGTTATAATTCAGTGTGCGGTCATGTTAAGCCACTGTTACCGCTATGAGAGAATCATTTGATAAAATTTACAATTAATTTTTGCTAATCATTACTTTGAAATTTTGACATATTAAAGTAATTATTTTCTTTTATTTGAAAATTTATGAACATTTGCACCAAATATAACTGTCTCTTGCGACAGTAAAATGAGTTCGGGTTTCAACGAAGAAATGAATATTTTTTTTTCCAGACCCAATGCCCAGCTTTGTAGATGATGATGTGTCGATATCTATCATTATTCATGAAAAAAAGTTTGTTTCATTTGGATATATTTTTGCTGGTAGTGCTGCATCAAAGAATGGGTATGTCTAATTATTTTTCAGTGTTAATTCGTAGATGTATTGTTTATGACATTTCTTTTAAACGACTAAAGAGTTGAATGTAAACATAAATATAATTAGTAATTAAAGAAACCTTTTTTTACCTGATGACATGATGATCCTCATCTTGAACAAAATGTTTAGTTTATGGAAGTTATAAACTCTGGAAATAAAACGTTTTTGAGCAACTGTATAGTTGTTAAGAGCTGTTATATCGTCTTGTTTAATAATAAATAACTTGACGAAAGGATATTCTATTCTAGGAATATCGACATAAAACAGTCTTCAATTCAATGGAAGACTGTTTTAAAAATCAGAATCTTAAAATAAAGATCACCTCAGTGTATCTGAACGACAATGAAACAAAAACAAGGGTATATCAAGCTAAAACGTTTTTGCCCGACCGAACTATATCAAATAAACCAAAGAGATTATATGTAGGACGCTTTCAACAGTAATAGCTTAGACACGTTAAGAACGCTTGAAAATATGGTGTTGTGCATTGTGGTCTTGGCAGTGGTGTTTACCTTTCTACCCTCTGATAATAAGTGGGCTCAACCAGACATCGGTCGATCGGAATCCGAGCGGGAGATTCGTGTGGTGAATTCAGCTTGTCCATCCGATATCTTCTAGGCCATACTAAGTGCTGATGTTTGCTCCTTCGGTTCCAAGCGTAACAATTAAGAGTCACGTTGATATTTAGAAAAAAAAGTTTTTATCTGTTCATTTTTTAAAATCATTTTTACTAGTAAAAAGAGAACGAACAGAGAAAAAAGCTAATATTTTAGGTTTTTGAAACATAGTTTACTGTTTTTGAGGAACAATAGTCTGTCTATAAGATGTAATCCCGCGGAAACACAGTTGCATCCGACAAGCAGAGGGATGCTGTACACCGCCGACTGCAGCAAATTTGTCCGGCTTTTCTTTGTCTTGTCTTTATTCTTAGTTTTTGTCAAAGGATCAGATGATAGCGAAGGTATGGTTAGAATTATTAATTTATTTATCATGTAATAAATATCTTCTACCAATGGTCGAGTTCGCTAAGAATAAACAATTCCAAAGCTATTTAGTCATCAATCACAGTTTCTTGATGTAAAATTAATGCCTTTCATTTAGGCTTAATCATACGGTTTGTCAATGTTGAAAAAAAATTGTTTGTTTTTTTCATTTGTGACTTAGAGGTAAAAAAAGTAAATTAGCTTAAAGTGTAAAACTCAAAACTTTAAACTTTAATATGAAAAATATATTAATGAAATTATGAGAAACATGATTTCATATTTAATTCTTGTGAAAAGGATCACACGTTTGACTAGCGTGGTCACTGGTCTAAAGCAATAATATTTCATATTTTGTGCAAGTTTTATTACTAACTTTACGCTCTTGCGCCTAATCCTGGACCATATGTGAGCCAGTTTCATGTATATAAGCCCGGTCAATACGACCCTGGAATCATGCTCAATAAAAATATGTTCAAAAAAACAAAAATCAAAAGATTAGTAAATGGGCAATAAAGTGCTTAGATTGTTTAGTTTGAAAAAAATTAATAGATAAATAACAAGCAATGCAGCATTTTTGGGGAATATGTGTTGTTGTAACACGTAAATAGTTTCTGCTTCTATGCTATATTTTTCCGGACCCTGTTTTTTAATTATTTGAAAATTTTTAATTGAATATTTTATCAGTATTTTTCTCTTAAATAATACAATTTGAGTGCTTGTTTTTGATCTTATTATTGCCGTACGTTTTCTTTTCTTTAGATAAAAAAGCACGTAGTGGTGTTAATAATACTCATCATATGCAAAATAATATTCAATAGATACTATTCAGACTTCTCCTTTAATAGCTAGCTGGGCTACGTGAATAATTATAGGAAAACAAGATGTATAAAATTTTTTATTAAACCATTCATTCCCTGAATTTACACAGGACGTTAATCAACAAATTATCTTATACATATATCTGGAGGTTGTTCACTTATACATATATAGACGAATATTACATTAATTTTCTACATTTATTATTGAACCATTAATATCTCTAGTAAACTGTAATTATTCAGAAGTTCAGTTGCAAAGGAAACCAGTTTATAATTACTGTGAATTTGAGTTATAAAATAAAACTTAAAAAGAAACAAGTAAGAAAAAAGTAAAGTTAATTCAATTGATAAATTATAGAAATATAGGTTACAAGCTGCTGTTCGAGGTTCTAACCATATGCCACGGTTTGCATGAAAAATTTGTTAATATTTCATTATTTTGTCGATATTTATACATTTAGAGATAATACGAGTTCACTGCTTAACAATATTTCATATAATGTAGGTCAGTACTCAAATAGTTATGTTGTATAGCATACTGTTCGTGACTTCATTTAAAACATATATGATAATGTAATGTTCTTTTGGGTTATCATACGATTAAAAATGAAGTGAGAGGAATGTGAATGTGTGAAATGAACTATATGTAAAGGATGTACAATTTAACAATAAATCCTGCCACGGCACTATAAAGTACTGAAATTGTGTTCTCTGCAGATACATGCTGTGGCTAAGCAAAGAAAATATAAAAAAAAAACAGAATATCTTGTTAAATCTTATTCTATAGTATCTATAAGATTAGTTATACTAAAGTATATAGTATAAACCCTAAGATATGGTAAAATATGCTGGTACCTATATCTTATGGCAGAACAATAAAATGATGATATTTTATAACATTTGCCATTAATTGGCCATATCCGATCTAAGGAAGAATACCTATAAATAACCCCTAATGTGGAGAATAGCAGAAAATTCCATAAGAAATTAAACATTATAAGTATAAGCCAAAAATGTAGTAAATTGTCCTGTTTATTCAGAAAATTTTCCAGCACTCGGGGACTCCAGGTGTAGTAAAAATAAATAATGTTCTAATTAATTCAACATTTTACTTATCATTTGCCATACATTTTTACTTTTGAAGATTAAACTTCTTTAAAGAAAATAATGAAAATATAATTTGTAACTAGGCTTTATAATAAACAATATCATTTTTTTTATATTTATGTAAGTGACTTGTGAATAGTATAACCACAAATTTTTCCTTTAGCATTTTCAGGGGGATTTCATACGAACTATTTATTTTTCAATCAGCCATTGCTAATAATGCATGAAGTTCACGTACTTACTGTTGGTTGCATAATATACATGATAATCGTTTCATTAGATTGTTCTAGTACTGACTTTCAAAGTTAAATTAAAAAACAATATAATGTTATAAATCTGAGTAAGTTTATTTTTTCCTTTTCGGTGGATGGATAATTATTTCATTAAGATAGCAATAGAAATGTTCTGACAAAATGTCAGATTTTAAATTATTAGTTTTTTGCAGACAGTTCCAGATTTAATTTTGAATTCAACATAAATACGATTTAGAAAACACAAAAGTTGTTATGAGAAAATTATGCATGTTACGTCCGAGAAACAGTCAGAAAAAATACACACACACAAAAACATTTTTTTATAAATACTTTAATAGCTAAATTCCGTACAGGTGAAGAAATTGTGAAGTAAGGTGTTCAAACTGTGGCCTTGTGCTAGACCAACATATTTCGTAATCGTTCGCACATATATAATTCAAGCTGCAAAATCACTGTCATTTTCTGCTCAAATACAATAAAATGTCAAAATATTTATCTCAGATTTAGAATAAAAAGCAATTTCATTGTTTTAGTTACAGAAGGGCTATCTGCATTAGACCTCCCTAATTCTGAACTGATAAACTTGAAGGAAGACAGTTAGTCAGCCGTATCCACTGCCGGTTGAGTTGGTGACCTAATAGTGGGATTTTACCATCAATTTTATAGCGCACTCACGGTTGCAACGTATGGAATGCAATTTTTGCACAACGGAACGCTGAAAAAGAACCCTGGTATTAACACTCTAGTTCAATAAAAAATGGGCCAACCCGACCCAAATAAGTGTCAGAAATCTCAACTTTTACATTCACTTCTACCCCCCCCCCCACTTTTCACAAGTATTCATTACTTGCTTGAGTTCTAACTAAACGCCTTTATTGTAAAATATAAAATCAATTTTAATATACATTTATTTAAAAGTCACCCAGTGACACAGTGGCATTGTCTGTGGATTTATACCCTTGGAAAAAGGGTTTCAACACCCTAGGTTGAAAGAGCACATATATCCCTTTGGGTAGCTTTGTGCTTAATAATAAAATATAACAACAACTTATTCAAACATCATTTTTTCTATAACAAAAATAAAGCTAAGATTTATTTGTAAATCGTCAATCACACTAGAATCACATTTGAAAAAGTGTCTTTTAAACGTGAAAAATCAAGTTCATATTTTGATAGTAAATTAACCTATCAAACAGTTTCAAATATTATGTAATAAAAGCTAGGGAAATTAACGGAGTATTCAATTGCTTTAGAGTTATGTTTCATCTAGTAACGCCATGTTTTAAGGACACCGTATGAAGGTACTTTTGTATTGTGTAAGAGAGAGCAAGTATGCATGTCTTTATAAAGTTATAAACTTAGCAGGGAACCGACAATCCTCTGTTAAATTTAATAACAATAACAACACACGTTCACCGATCTTGCCATTCAATTCTAGTTGGCTAAACTTCGCTTTTTATTCCCTAATTCACATTATTTTTAAGAAATGTCGTTGGCAAGAATTGTCGCAGAGCACTACTGTTTTCTAGTAGATCTACCATATCACCTTCGTTTGATTAAAAGTCTAGATTAATGTAATTTTACCTAATGGAAAATTCTCGTATCTTGTTTCAGAACATTACTTAAATTTTAAGAGCTGAGAAAATTTTTTACTTGACAGAATAAACGCGGTCTGAATCGAATGTTGATCTCCAATGTTCGTTTTATGCAACAAAAAGCAAAATCCTAATCTAAAGGCTAACCCACCTACTAAGCTTTGTAAAAATGCTTGAAAACATAATATAATTATAGATATTATCCTACTTTCTCCAGGTCGTGAAACTTATAGATTATAATTATTTTATTCACATTTGTTTACTAGCGCGAAAATAATATTTTTTAGGGTGCTATCAAGACCCAGGATCAAAATATATCATGTCAATGAAATAAAAGTTATAGGTAGATAGATAATTAGATGTTAGATAAAACAGTTAAAAAGTAACGTACTTATTCTTTAGGAGAATATCACACAGCTCAAACACTTGTTATGCGTAGTGTAACAACTTTTACATTTTCCATGCTTAGAGAACAGAACTTTTATGCTATTTTGCTACTGAACTGAATTTTAAAGTTGTTCTTTTCTACTAAATTTTATTCTACGGATTTTATGAGGTAGCTTGAACTTACATTCTGTAAATAATGTCCTAGTGCTTTTGCATTATTTTCATCCAGCATTTCAAATTTTAAGTTTTCAAAATCCAATTAGCAATGGAATTTAAAAGTGAAAAACATAAAGACTACTTTTTAGAGTTTATGTAAATTAAAAAGTCACTAGATTGTGCAAATTCGGTATTTATTTGATTAGTTTTTCGTTTATTAACATAGATATAGTAAAGAAATGTTATCAAATCTTATTCAGTTTACGGAAGCTGATTCGGTACTTTAACAAATAGATAAGACTATCCTATTTTATGTCTACATTAAATCAGTCTCAAACGTATATAATTGTTTCAAAAATTATCTTCAAAGTGACTTCGTAGTGACCATTGCTCTCATCATTGCTCTGCCAATCGATTAGGCTAGAGACAAATGCTTGTATTGATGTCAGAAACAGGACGCCAGTAGTCTATGAGATTGCCCATGAACGCAAGAATCAAACATCGAGGTGTCGTTGCTCCCTGGTAAATCTTGTTCATGAATTCTGATGGTTGAGACCAAATATATTGACCTGAGAAACTGCGAGCTCGCACGATACATCTGTGTTAACATGACTGGATGATATTTTACTTTAGCTAATATAATGTCGTGCGCAATAGGATTACACTGCTGGAAGTCGGGAAAAATTTTATTCGAACACACATAAAATTCAGTTTCTACATTTGTTGGCCACTTAGATGAACAAAAACAAAATATCAGAGTACAATTGTTACTTAACACTTCATTTTAAACACGGATTTCATAATGACTTTTGCAAATCAAGTAAAATGTTCTGTACTCTTAACATTGTTAAAAACATGTTTATTTTGTGTTATTTAGTTAAGATAAAACACGTAATTTTCAAGTTAATACAATCGGATTCAGGCTAAGTACATTGGTTTGCTATTTCAATATATTTTGTCAGTAGGTTAACTTTTTTTACAGTAATAATGTTTTCAAAATTATAGCGTTAGGAACTTCATCCATGTATATCATTTGAGGTGCAAAATTAAGAAAAAGTCCTTTTACAATAATCTGGCTGTAAATCTAACCATGGAACTTTCTGAATACTATAAATTGGTATTTTATGTATTACAAAGGAGAGATTATAAAGAAAATCACGTACTTAAGGTGATCACTTCTTAAAACCTACTTGTTTAAGGATAACAAAATTTCAATTTAATCACACTGAGAATCGTAACTTTTATTTGGGAAAGTTTGGTGATTACCCATATTATATTAAATATTGACATCGCATTTCTCTCAAAATAGTTTTACTCTTTTGTCTTTCCCTTAATTTTAACAAGAGGATATTTGAGTAATATGTGTATCAGTGTGCAGTATATTTCGAAGATCAACAAACACTGTCCAGAACAGATAATGAATGTCGTAGTTTTATTTAACGATAGGTTTGATATGCTGATTGAGAATAATTGAAAGCATATAAAACACCTTTTGTGACATTTGTGAAACACCCCCCCCCTCCCTATAAAAAAAACTTTTCTGACAAGTAGATTTAAAAGATATAATTTATGTTGGCGATAACGGGACGTGAATCGCGGAATCTCAGCTTTACACTCCGGCCACGCTAGGCCCGTGAATATTATGGTAATTATATAGTACATGGTTGACCTAAATGATTCTTATCTGCTACAATACAGACAATAAATTAATGCAAATATCACTAAAACAAGAGAAAATGTCCTCAATCTTAAAACAATGTTAAACGTATATCTTAAAATTCAATGAATTAATCTGTCAGCATATTTATTCCTTTATATAACCTTAAAAAAAAGATATATATATATATATCAATGAATATCAAAAGTAGCTTGTGTATCAACAAGAAATAAACTGTAGAAGAAAAGACAGAAAGCAAAACGTCACAGATGTGTCAGTATAAACATGCAAGAAATGAAGCCATTGGGAAACTTATGAGCTTTGTTTAGCAGTAAATTGAGAAAACAGTGAAAATTAATCCCAGAAGCATTTGGACTTATGTAAAATCCCAAACTAAAGTCAAAGGATAGCAAGTTAGTTTCATATAATGTAGAAAAAATAGAATTCTTCAAGTATGCATATTTCTTTAGTGGTTTTCCTATAAAGTATGTAAGTAACCAAAGCGCTTATCAGAATATTGATTCTTTGTAAAAGCTAATCAATGGTAATATAAACACAAAACGATAGGCATCTAGAGATTAGATCCATATAAGTCACCTTACCCTGAACTATTAGCTTTAAGGATATTAGAGAAGGAGCTAATGTAATGTAATCGTGACATTTTCAAAGATCATCAATAAATCTAGCCTGAAAGGAAAAATAAACTACAATGAAACGGAGGCAAGCTAATGTGATCCTAGTGTGCAAACACTATGGAAAAATGAATCGCTGAATTATACATCTTTCAGCTTAACCTGTAGAATAAGAAAGATAATGGAAAAATTAATCATGGTTGCTCGTTGATTCATTATAAGAGAATACACATTTACTTACACCTTCTTTGTTACCTGACTTGCATGAGATATAATACTTATAACGTTTCTGTTTATTGGTGCCTCATAATCCAAGTTGGGAAGTATTCTTTGATTGAACAACTTTTCCTTTTTCATCTTTCTTTGAGCATGCTAAACGTATTCTGGGTAAAGTTGTTTACAGATGATACTTTTCTCCACAGTTAAATAAAATAAGTCCTTTTTTTCTGTAGGTACAACATCCATTTGTTGGAAAATCGATAGATTCTGAGGTTAAATGGATAAAACATCGATACTTTTAATTTAATTAGTGCACTGCAGTGTTGTTCGGCACTGGGATATTGGCAAAATCTTATTTAGACTTCTTCACTTAGCTATACCGATCACAATGCCAACTAAAATAAGGATTAATAATCGTTTTAAAATCTATCCAACTAGTATCACCTTGTCTTTTTGTGTACTTTTTATTGCAGCATTTATTTTGTTTTGAGTACTTCTTATAGCAATTCTACGAATAAAATAATCAACTATCTCAAATTTTCGTTAAAATTTTCTAATGGCCTAGTTTAAAAAATAACCCAGAATTAAAACAGGGTGCAGTGTTAGTGTCATTTTTGGTGATAACATAAAGTGCTAAACCCTAAAAAAAAAGAATAATACTTAGCAAGAACGTAAGCACAAAATTGAAAAGATGAATCAAAAAATAAATGGAGAAGAACGCAAGGTTCTAAGCCTAAGGAAATCTCTGTCTACTTACTACACTCCCTTGCTGCCATTTACGAGCTGTGATGAACTTTGCAAGTTTCTTTACAGGCTACAGTTTTGTCAAACTGAATGTTGTGTATAAAGCTGCCAAAATAGAGATTAAATTTTATAAATTTAGGATTGTGGTTTTAATTCTTGCTTCATTGTTTTTAGTAGCAGGATCCATACTTCATTTTAAAATTATATATTTTTAATACTCTTGTTTGTTTACTTTTTATGTTATACGTGTATAAAATATATACTTTACCTTTAGAAACTATCGCGTGTCTATCCATCGATATGTAGCGCCATCCGTTGGGTTGAAGAGATATTTAAGTACGTGCATGATAGGATTACCATTTATATTATACCTGTATATAAATGGATTTTTATCGGAAAATTAAAAGCGGATGCCCACAGAACGGTCAAGTATACTGGAGAAATCTTGTAACGACAGTCCGAGCCGTCTACGCGTTAGCCCCGCTAACGTGATCAGGTAGGTAGGTGTGTAATAGATGAAAAAGTTGCGGTATTAGAAAATTTTAAATTGTTATACCGGAAATTTTAGCGACGTTTTTAACGTATTATTAGTATATATGTGCATAATATATCGTATTCAATACTTTGAATGGTCGGTTTTTCACTTAGGAATTCGAAAGAGTGGTTTTCGGCGCGTGAATTATTTGGAATTCTTGTAAATCTCTACTATTAAGTACTACGGTACTTACAATAACACTCTGTTTTTGTTTGTCCAGAAATTGAGAGCGCATACTATCTGTCTAAATGCGTGCATACTTCATTTGAACGGATGTAAACATACTTTAGTAGACATTAAAAGCTTATCCAAATTTTTAAAAAGTCTAACGCTAGGTCGTGGAATAACATAATATTTTTTGTTTATTTATAGTGTTAAGAATGGTAATATTTATTCTTAACTATACTAAATAAAAAAAAAGTTCACAAGTTACAGTATTAATTTAGCCCTTTATCGAATATAGGCCATATTTAATATAGGCTGAACTAATGTTAGGCATTACAATTGTTTGGTATTATTCTATAAATCCTGTGTTTAAATAAGTTCTATTGCAATGAAGATACTAATTTGTTTGCAAATTTTTGTAGGTCTCTGCCAGTATCAATATATTTTAATGACCTTTAGAACATTTATGTGGGATATTGATACCTTTGCTACATTTAGTAATAGATTAGACTGAAAATATTTGACAATTTAAGTATAGCAATAAACGTGGATGCTGCATGGTGTTTTTCAACTAGCAAATAAATAAAAACCTGATATCAATTCCATCTTAATTATAAATTGTAATTCATTCGGATCATTCACTAGTGTTACCTCTGCAACATTTGTGTGATTTTATTAAGTTGGCGTATTTTCACTTGTAGATTAAAGTCATAGTTAAAAAATAATTGTAGGGGAGCGAACAAAAGATGACAACCACTTATATTGCCATGCTAAAATAACTAGAAATGTGTGCAGAGTCATGAAAGTGAAAAAGAATAGGTCAATCATTTAATAATATAAACTCTTTAATATTAATTTCAATCATAAAAAAGAGATATATGCAACAACAAAAAAGTCAGTGGAAGCTCAGGATTACAAGAAAGTTTTATTCGATTCAGATAACTTAATTCAATGTTACGTATTATAAGTTATCCTGGACGAGCTCCCAATTTATTATGTTACGTATTACAATATCAAATAGCCTAAAGCTGAGTTAAATTGTAATTTAAATTTAGAAGTTAAATAAATGCTGATATGTATCCAATTTGTGATATTTGCGAACAAGATTGATACACACAGTTTCTTTTTTAATACAAATATATTTTAATATACAAATAGTAGTACAATTTACAATAACAATATTTTTTCTTGAAAACTATAATGACAATTTTGTTATTCTGTACAATAGTATCACTAAATTTGCTCAAGGATAGTGATTTTGAATGAGAAAGTATAAAAAAACACATAAAGGGGAGCATTGTTTACGGCTCATCGTTTCATTCAATTTGACTTGCCATAGCTGCCATCATTTCGTTAACTTTTCTTTCTGCATTGTTATGGACAAAATGACAGCTGTATATTTGTCTGATTCTTGGGTGAAAGCTTCTCTTACATTTACTCTCAATACTTGGGCAAAGTTAAAAAATTCCTTAATCAACGAAAAAGAAAAATTCATTGCCGAATTTAAAATATAGAATAAGAATTATACGCATAATTAAAATAAGGACGGAATTTGTAAAACTTAAAGTAATGCAAGTACCACTACCGACATAATGTTAATATGACACATTGAACAACTTTTCTTTCACACACACACACACTTAGAAAAAATATTAATATATATATATGTCATATTCTTTTATTACAACAATGCAATTAAAATTAAATTAAACCTGTACTGACACAGAAAAAGCAGGACATAATTGTCTGAGATACTTTAGTTCCTAAACCACTACATCAATAACATTGCAGAGGTATTTTGTAATACACGTAATCTTGCATCCATTGTGTAGTTCTACATTAGCTTCTCTCACTTCAAACCAAGTTTAAAAACTTCTACCCTTACAAATAAAGAACAAGGTGATAATTACCCAGGAATAGGTTTGTAGGATTCAATTACACGACTCTTGGAGTAAACACAGTTAGCTAAACGATGTGCATTGAATTTCCCCAAAATAATAATTACACATATTTTCAATTCCTTAACAGAGCAGAAAAAAAACAACTAGAAACGAAGGAATAACAATATCAATTTGTAAACTCTCAATAGTTAAATATCAATAGTACTAACAGATGAAAATTAAAATCCTGACGAATGGGGAAACAAAGTCTACTTTGCTCTCTGGAAATACAATCAAGAAAGTGAACAGTATAATCACATAAGTAATACTGAATTTGATGCTAATCACATTTTACAAACTGACATGATATGAGAAGCATAATGATGCACACAACATTTTAGTTCCATATCTTGAGAAGATACATTTTGAGCATTCCGTTGTAATAGTTTAAGGTGGTTAATCATTGCTATCTCGCGAACACACTAGATCATGCATAATCTGAGGATTCAGTCAACATAGTTAAGATACTTCTCAGCAGCCTTAGTGATAATTCATGTAGAATATTTTATAAAGACTGTGTTGACAGACTTCAAAACGTCTGTAAATTGTGGTGAACCACATTCATCAATTTTTTTCTCAGCGCAGAATTCCTTACAAATCTCAATAAATTTAACAATTACTTCCTGAACACAACGTATCACACTTCAACCTGTGCTAAGGTGGTACAAATTGCACTTTTCCAAAGACCTATTGGCACGGTTAATTTATGTAAAACCTCGGCAGGTTTCAGTTGTTGTTCACACTGTTTCAGTCAATGCCTATACTTAAACTAAAACTGATAATTTACTTATATCTTCTCCTTGCTTGGATTTTATTGCTTTGGTCACTGATTTAATTGCTTACTCAGTTTCGTACATATATATGCACTGGTAACACTGAGTGGGATGACTAATGTATTGCCTTACAAGAAAACACTAAAACCTAATTACAAAATGGCTGAGTAAGGATGTCCCAGCAAAGATAATAAGAACACTCAACGTATGAATGGAACAGCCTTTTACTTTTTTCTAAATCTTTTTTGATGCAGCTATTTTATAACCAGAGCTTGTAAGTTTCTTGTACAGGTCAACTACACTAATAGCAGGTGAAACACTAGATGCAACATAATGCCGTCCTTTAGACGAATTAGGAAGAGTAGCCGTCACAGATCACTCTTCAACTTGAGTGAGCTGTAGCCGTTTTTTTAGTAGCGGCAGTGGAATTTACTTTCACAGCAATTTCCCAAGAGTGAACCAGTGTTAGATGGCTACATTTATTAAAAGTGACTTCAATAGAATGTAGAAGTGTCACAGAGTGAGGCATCAGTTTACACATGCATTCAACAGAAATTAAATGGTCATAAGAAACAAAAATATCCTCTGATTATATGTTTAGTAACAACTTCTTCTTTTTGTTTTTTGGGCTCACGACAAATACCTAGATAGTAGAATAACGAAACAGCTTCTAGCAGAGCAAAAGAAACAGTCGAGTCAATACTTCATGTGACCCTTTCAAAATGAAGAGAACAATAAACATCATCTATTAACTTATAAATATAACCCGGTGTGATAACTTCGGACACTGGGGTTTCTAATGACCTAGTTTAGAAAATAACCCAGAATTAAAACAAGGTGCAGTGTTAGTGTAATTTTTGTTGATGACATAAAGTGCTAAACCCAAAAAAAAAGAAATCATACTTAGCAAGAATATAAGCACAAAATTGAAAAGATGAATAAAAATAAATAGAGAAGAACGCAAGGTTCTAAGCCTAAGGAAATCACTGTCTACTTACTACACTCCCTTGCTGCCATTTATGAGCTGTGGTGAGCTTTGTAAGTTTCTTTACAGGCTACAGTTTTGTCAAACTGAATATTGAACGTGACCAATCTTATAATACCGCTAAGTTTTCAGACACATGTGTAAAGAAAGTGAATTACATACTTTAAAATTTCTAATAATCAGTTATTTACATTGACGAAGAAAATAATGAAATGTTTAAGTGGTCACTTTATCTCCGAAGGCTGTCAGAGCTGGGTTTTTGATGTTTCAGATTAATTTTACTATGACAATAAATGATAAAAAAATTATATGTTGAATAAGTTTAACATATGATGGATGATTACAGTATGGTTCAACCGAAATCTGAGATTCTTAACCTGCTATCCCACTTGGATCGGCGGTAAATCTACGGACCTACAATGCTGAAATCCTTGATTCGTTTCCTCACGGTGGACAGATAGCAAATGTCATTTTGTTTAGCTTTACTTTAAAATATCAACAAGAGCTTAACATGCTACTACATATTTACTTTTATTTCAATGTGATTAAGATATCACAGCCCGATTGTTGTAAGAAAGTTCACGAACTTTCTATTGTTAAGTTTCAATGATTTTTATCTTGATAACATTTGGTATACGCAGCTTGAATGTATGAAAAAATATATATATTATCGTACATGATACTGCGAAATCACGCAAGATCAAAAACTGAACAAATGGAAAATATGGTAACCATTAACCTGAGCGTCTTCGAAAAATAATTTGCTCGTAAAGGATCATTTAGCTTTTGAAAGATTTCTTATTTTGTGAAAAAAAAATACTGACAAATATCATATAAATGTTCAGGAAAGATCTTGATTTGCTCGAATTATTTTTTGTTTCGTAAATGAAATAAATATTTGACATAGTAACAGGTAGTTAGACCTGATTACTAATTAAGAACGTTACAGTATTTGTCTATTTGTTATTATTTCTGTTGAAAAATTTTACGTCACTATCACCTCTTAAGTGCAGTTTGGAAAAATATATTTTCTCTAGTAAATTAATTTTTCGGCAACAACAATGTTTTTATAATATAGATAAAACGGGTTTACGCAACGATATAAGAATAAAAAATCGAATTGTTGTTAAAAATACTTAAATATGGTGTAAATGCGTTTATCTGTCCGGCTTATTATTGTTCCTTTCCTTGCCGTGCCCGCAACAGGTATCGAAGCCTGATTTTTAGTGTTGTAAGCCTTCAGACTTACAGCTAAGTCAACTGGAGTGTGTAACAAGTACTATGCCATGAAATTGTCATTTAAACACTGATTTTCTAGTTTAGGGCTTCTCCCTTGCACAATATGGGGAAAAAGTCAATAAGGTCTGAAGCTACGCATCAAACTAGTGATGCATAACATACGAAGCAAGTAATATATGTGAAATTGAAAGCGTAATCGTAAAACTTAAAGAACGAAAAATATTTCATGCATATTTGGGTTATAAATAAACTATTCACAAAAATTCCTTGAAGTACTTCAATAATGAGTTGGTTTCACATAATACAACGCAAAGATAATTGGGATATTAGTTTTCAGCAACAATTCTGGTTGCGATTTTTTCGTGGGTAACACCGACGACAAAGCCACATTAATTGTAAGTATTTACCACTTCCTAATAGTTTCAAAGAATAATTTTAGTCAAAGCTTCAATCAATATCCAATTCTGAAAATCCTTCTCATTTTGAAGACTCCTTGTCATAAGAAGAAAAACTGATATTTTATGAAACTTCTAAACCTTTAATGTTTGTGATATGAATAACAAAAATTGTAGTTTGTGAGTTATATATTGTTTATCTTGAAAAATATATTAATATAATACTTATAATGTTTGAAAAGTCAGTCCAATTTTTCATCAGATCTCTTATTTGTTTTTTCAGTACCTGTAACATACAAATACTTCGAAGATACTGAAACAAACTTTAAACAACAGTGAAACGTAGTTAGTTAATAGAAAATAATGTCCAGTGATATGATGCACATTTGTCCAGTGATTTTTATTTATGCCAAATAACCTTGCTTCAATCAGAAAAGAGATCATATCAATTTAAAAACTATCAAAATGGTCGGCATCAGACGAATTTCATAATCTACTAAAACATTAAACTAATCAATCGAGTGTACAAAACATTTCAGTTCCAAAAAAACAACAATTTTTGTTATTCTCATTATCATTATGTATAGTTGAAGCTTATAACTTATGAGTTATTTTTGATAATTGCGATCCTTGAAAAAATCTTCATATTCCTAAACCAAATAACATACTATGTTTCTAAAAAGGAAATATAGCATGAATAGATTTTCTGTATTACTTTTTTAAGCAATGTATATAAGTTTCTTAAAGCCGAGGCGTGCTTTAAACTATTTTCATACTGTTATGAAAAAGTAGAAGTTAGAAGAATGTTGCTACGTTCATTTTGTGCAGTTAAAAATTGAGTTGAAAGTATATATGCAATAAATTCTATTATTTATGTCCAACATTGTACGATAACTTAATTAACTCTGATCGTACATTATTCCCCATACTTTATAGATATGTATCAGTTATTGTTCCATAGACATTTACACTATCACGTAGAGTCGATATGTCGTTTCTGTTTATGTAAAGGCATTTATTCCCCATTGTTTTTGAAATTATGGTTATTCAAATTTGCTTTTCGTGTAATTTTAAAAATAAAGTAAGCTTACAAATCTTGCAAAAATATTTAATTTATTGAGTATGAATGTATTGAGCCTGTATCACGATTAGTTTCAGTTATTTGTATTTATTGCATAGAAGTACATTATATGTACTATAATGTACTAAAAATGAGATTAGGTTGTATTGTAGTGTATATTCCGTCTTTATAATAGCTCAAAACTGTTCAAAATATAATTTTGCTTGTTTAGTCCTAAGTCAGCACATTCAATTTTAAATCGGAACTATTCTCACCTTTTGTAATTTTAAGGATTCATTTTTTTGCATGATATGAAATTGTTTAAAATGAAATAGACTACGTTTCCATTTTCTTTAGAATATTAGTTTTGATTTCGTTCGGCACAAATCTGTTTCTTTAAGGTAATACTATGAACGAAAAAGTGTTTATAATAACTGGTGTGTAGAATATAAACTTATAAACAGACAATGAAGAATCTCCAGGAAATATGAATAAGCAAGGATAACAATTAGAATAAGTGGTTTGAAATTAACAATTTCGTTTATAGATTTCTCAAGGAATGAACCATTTTGGAAATGAACGTCAAGTATATATATATATATATATATATACTCAGCACTTTGGATTATATCACTCGATTTATTTTATTATATCTATATGTTATTTTAAATATGTTAAGTGCAATAAATCAAATATTCTGCGTACTCCTCAAAACAAGGTACATTTAAAGTTGCGTGCTTTAAGTTCATTACATATCTGACAATAGTGACAGCAGAGATTGAAGTTGATGTAATTAAGCGGACAGTTTCGAGAAATATTTCCATATATATATATATATATATATTCAATATTAACGAATTACTTGTTCCTTTTTAATATTGGAGGTCGTTTGAAATTCATAGAAGTTCTTGTTTTACTATTTAAATTGTTAATACGTTTTTGATGAAATTCTTTGAAATGAGTTTAAGAGGTGGGCACTTAATAAATGATCGTGTTACATATGCATTGAACCTAGGAACAGTTTCAGCACTCTCGATGAAAACATTAAGAAATTTACATTCAAAGTATTAAAATGACTTGATTACAAGTTTGCCAAGTGAGAAATAAATATCCACGCATACTTTGACAATAAGAGCGAAAACAAAGCAAATTTTTCCAATATTGTCTTATTAACTAACCGCGTATTATAATTGTTTTACTTCTATAGTTATTTCTGTCTGGTTGATTCAAACGTACAAAGCACACTTTTATAACTAGAGAATTGAATTTTACCCTTAAAGAAATATCAGTAGCATTAATTGATATATCAGATTTATCAAGATATTTTAAATGAAACTTATTTTTTAGTTTTTGTTGTGCTATCTGTACGGATGTCAAAACCTTGTTTTAGCGTTATAATCCCCCAGACATATCAATGAGCCCTCGGGGAGTTAGTGAAACTAATCGTGATACATGCTCATTTATGTGCTGCATATTCAAAATACACGATAAACTATTACTCATATGAGTGAACAATAACAAAGTAAAAGATTATTAGTGTTTCTGGTTTTATTTCGATAAATTTAGGGGTCTTGCGCTAAGTGACTACCGTTTCTAGATCCCATTTTTGTAATAGAATGGCCCGGCACGGCTAGGTGGTTAGGGTGCTTTTAAAATTAAAAGCACAATCTGAAAAATTTGTTTCAAAAACAGATTTACCAACAAGAAAAAAAAATATTAAAACGAGAATTTCAATGCATACTTTAAAATTTTGACAACTATCTTCCTTCTATTATAACTTAATCTAATTTTATGCATATGGATAAAAATATGAATATGTCCACGAACATGCTGTTGTT
>NW_013665612.1:547253-609838 GCF_000517525.1 Limulus polyphemus
GTAGCTTTTGCGCGAAATTAAAAAAAAACAAACAAACAAACAAACAATCTTGTTGGCAAATATCATAAATTGGGTACATATCGGCATTTATGTACCTACTAAATCTAAATTACAATTTAACTCAGTCTTAGGCTATTAGAAATTGTAATACGTAACAGTATCAATCCGAAGATTCATAAGTTATAGATTATAAGACTTGATATTTACCAAAGAATATTGTGTTTAAAACTTCAACACTTTATGGAAACTTTATAGTCGGTCTTTTTATGTTTTGTATTATCGAACCTTTTCTATCGTGTGTCAAAAGTGTGTGAAACAACTGCGCAATGACTATTAGAAAACTGACGTTCAACATTTTGATAGCTTGTTGTACAACGGATTTTACAGCATTAAAGAACTGCGATTTACTTTATTATTCTATTTTGATTATTATCTAAATACACAATACCAACGAGATGTATTGCTATGGTGTTTACATATAAGAAAATTAGAGATACAAAACGACATTTCTATCACATATCACACTAAAGAAAAATAGAAAAAAGTCTGTCAAACAGCACTGTATACAAAGCCTTTATGATGATCAAAACGCAGTTACCCATTCATTTGTCGTTAGTGTTCTTTTAAAAGTACTAACTGTTTGGTGAAAATGAAACTAATTTATTTATTTACACAAGTTGATGTATCTACAATTTTGCTGTTTTCTTATTAGAAAGCAGAAAAAATAGTTTCATTCTACACCGATATAGAAGTTAAAAATATTGTATACCTATAACTTAAATCACGTTAATTCACGAATTTTCTTTTCACCTTACATAAAATGAAAATTACTCATTAGAAATATCTTCAAAATTTGCAGTCGATTATTGATGACACTTAAATGTCACGATAACACACGTATATTGAGAATCCACCTGCCTTAATGCAATTGAGACCATGAACACAAGTTTGACCTATCAGCCTGATGATTTACAACTCTAAAAATCAGGTTCAATACCCGCGATGGGCAGAGCACACATATCTCATCGTGTAGCTTTATGCTTAACAACAAACAAACATAATTAACCTTATCAGTGTATGCTTTGTTATATTTGTTGACAAAACGTAAATGAACACATATGTTAGTAGTTTTGATGATTTAAGTTTAAATTTTTCCAACAAGACAAATTCAATGTGCACACACAACATTAGAAACTTTATTCGATGAACCTCGTTGTTAAGCCTAACTTTCTCTGAGCATATGGCATTCACTTTCATGGCACAGACACGGAGATCTTGTAAACTATCATAATGAATATTGTGTAGAAAATCTGGTATAAAATAGTTGTTTGCCTCAGGATTTTGATATGCTTTTATAATATGGATTGTAAAATATTTTAGTATTTTGATGAGGTAGGTTAATATAGGTTCACATTTAAATGGCGGAAACAAGTTCTTCCTTTTTTCTTACCTACATTCTTCGTATTTGTATGGAAATCCGTTATAGGCAGATTGTAAGGTGTTTTCGGTAGTTATACTCATTTGTCTTTGATTATTGATAATGGATTTATTTGTTTACTATTTTATTACTAATTTTCCCAATACCCAGAGTTTTAAAATTTCAAATATTTCTAATTCTACATTTTGCACAATAACTTACAGTAATGACTCACAAGCCTTCTTCGAGTGATTCTTGCGTAACCAGAAGTTAACAATTAAAATAATAACACCAAATAAGGTTAATACGCCATTGATAACAAAGGCTTTCAATTGGTATCCTTCTTATGGCAATAATTGCTGTTGAATGCATTTTTTACACAGCTAATGGAGGATTAATATTTTTCTTATTACACACTCTATATACGCTTATAGGTAGACAGAGAGAAAACTGTGTTCGTTATCAAGTGGTAAAATATAACATATTTAGAGATAAAACCCAGTGCATAACACGAAGAAGTGGGAGAGGCATCAGTTTTCAAAACGATAAATAGTCCCATGTAAGGGTTCATGCAGTCCTAAAAGAAGCAACACAAGACAGATTAAAAGTCATGTTAGAATAAGAGGTAAGAATAGTGTTAAAGATACTCTTCGATGCAAAGGAGCTTGTTTGGCTTTACATTAGGTAAATAATTTAATCCGAGACGACGCCATTCCGTAGAAAGTATGTTATGTTATAAACTAATTAGAGAAAACGTTAAGCCACTTCAAAACCATGATCCTTCTTAAACTTGAGATTTTTTTATATATCCTAAGCTATTACATATACATATCTGAATAAATGCGCCTAAAATTTGTAAATGGTAGAATATTTGTAGTTAAGTCAGCTGCGAAGAAGGTATAAGATACAGTCGATATCACAGACAGACAGCCATATCGATCAAACTTTGTAAGATTATTAGAACACATACTTCTTACTCATGCTTTCCTCTTTTGTATAACGCACAAAACAAAATCGGCCAGCATTTGTATCTGGTTAAACCAAAAATTAAATGATTCAGTTTTATTCAGTATGATACTTCTTTAAGGAAACTTTTTACACAATTTAATTTGGTTTCTACCTACTAGATTACTGAAAACTATTTTATTGCCAAACGATTTTGTTATCACAAAACATTAAACAAAGTTAAACATAAGAATTATCCATTGTCTTTGTTTAATACTTATATCACGTTAAATGTATTATCTAAAGCATCTTTGCTGTGTATACGAAATAGAAATATGCGTGAAATTGTTGAGTTATTTTTAATTCCAAATTTCAGTTCGTGAAACACAATCTCTTATATTAGTAGTGAAGAAAAGAATGCCTCTGAGTAACACGATTTAAGAGTTAGTTGTTTAACATGATAACTGATCAACCACGTTGGTACCACGGACATTCGCGTAAGCTATTTGTCTACCCAAGCTTTGCTTATTCTTTCTCAACCAGTGTTGCCGAGCGTAAACTTCCTCTTACTGAAAAACAAAGGAGCTTACCTGATCAGAATTATTCCAAGAAGTTTCTAAGTACATTATGGAATTAATTTGGTTTGAATACCAAGATGCGGTTTATATTTTCTATCCCTATTATATGGGCATTTTCTTAATCTAATTAATAAATTCTGCGATTGATTTAACACATTTGTGTTATTTCAAGGCATTTGTATCTCTATCGAAACATACTTGTGTTGACCCTCTATGTTCAAAGCTCTATTCCCTCTTACTTTCGCCAGCAAACTATGTTTTGAATATTCAGAATAAGCAGCAGGATGGAAGGTCAATCTAAATGACTATTTTGCTAGTAATTTGTTAAATAACATAAATCTCTTGCCTACTGTCTTTACTTGCATATCTAATGAAAATTATTTTTGCATGGCTCGTATAAGCAGCAGGATGTCAGACCAATTTAAATGGCTGATTTGATAGTGAGTTTGAAAAATGTCTTAATACGTGTGTATCATGAGCGTAAGTAAATTATTATTACAGAAAATTTGTAATAAAGTTGTCACCAAATGTGATCTGAAAAACAAAACATACAGCCATAAATGAGACAATATTCGCCTGTCTTTTCAACATTAATGCTACTGGTAATGACCTGTTTAAATACAGTGTTTGTATCAGTAATCCAAACTGAAATTGTTTTAGAATTTAATTATACATATATATTATATATATTTTTTAAATGTGACACGTCAAACTAAATATAATGCTAACTAAATAGTTATTTGAATGTTATTGGTTTACTTATTTGCAGCTAAGCACAAAGCTATACATTGGGCTATCTGTGCTCTCCCAACTACAGGTATCGAAACCCAGTTTCTAGCGTTCTAAGTCCGCAGACATACCGCCGTGTCACTTGGGGGCAATACTACTGGTAATGTCGTGTTTAAAAGCAATGTTTGTATCAGTAAATGAAGATGAAATGGCTTTAGTATCTAACTATACGTATATCATATGTACTTTAAATGTGACACGTCGAATTAAATACAATGCTGACTAAATAGTTATTATATCAACAAAATTACACACAGCATTATATGACAGAAACATATAACCACTTGTAATATATTTGGCTAGATGTACAATGCAAATTTACATAACAGCAAGCAGATGGAAGAACGACAAAAAGTGGATAATCTAAATGTGTCTACTCAGATAAAGTTATAGCAGAAATATGCTTTATACAATCAGTACACACCTAATTTTAAAAACTATAAAATCATTATTCAGAAGCCTACATTTTCAAGAAAATTAGCAGTAATTGGTCAGTTAATCATAATTAATGTTTATATTTACCTATTTTTTTGTATTTTATTAGAGAACCAAACTATCTAAAAAGTATTGGCGAGTAAGAAGTTTAGTAACGTTTCTTGTGGGCAGCCATAAGGCTTAAGCAATTGTTTGTTTGTTTAAAATTAAGCACAAAGCTACACAATGGATTATCGTGCTCTGCCCACCACGGGTATCGAAACACGGTTTCTAGCGTTGTAAGTCGGTATACATACCGCTGATGCCTGATTGCATATTAATAATCATAGATTAGAAAGAGAAACATACGCTAAAGAGCAAAATAAAAACACAAAAAATATTTACCAACTTAAGGATTTTAAAACAAATAAATCAAATATAATTACTTGCGCATTCGCATTAAAAATCAACAGTTAGATACATGTTTATAGGACTAAATTAATTAAAATAGAAAAAAATTAAATTCCAGGTATATGTCATAATTGGAGGCGATTATTTGTTTATATGGATGAAGTTGAAGACGTATTTGCCATTAGTATTCTTGATAATAAGTATTAGGTATTTTAATAAGATAAAAATAAAAATCACGAAAACATATAGTTACTTTGTTACCCTAATGTAACTAATTCCGATATTAATTGTTACTTTTTCTTAATTGTATTTCTAACGACTAAATTGATTTACAACAACAATTCCAAAAACGCTCCACATACGTAAAATGATTAATATGGTTTATTTTTATTCTGAAGCATAAAATAATTTGTAGAACAATAAATTGTGTTTCATATATATATGTATAAATACAGAAGCATATTTTATTTACTTAGTTTGGTTGTGTTTTAATTCCATTTAATTTACAAAATGATATAGGCAGGGAAATCAATATTTTAGAGATTCAAGATTTACTTCCTTAAACGTTTTAGTACCATAATATCAGTGAAGCATAGAATGATATATCCCCATATTCAATGCTAGCTTACTATGAGTTTTTTAGAAAAAAAAAATCGACGTTACATAAAATTGATTATTGATGTATTCCCCATATTATGTCTTCTAGAAAACGGTTGAATTAAAATAGTTTATCAATATTTAACTAAATGATAATTAAATTATGCATTTTTTAGTATTCAAAGGCACATTAGAATCACACCATTGACTGAATTAATACATATTCAAAGTTACTAGTAATAGTTCAGTATAATAGAATATTGTCTGTACTGTATTACGGAAACTATGTATTTTAGTGGTAACCTGCACTCCTGATTTTTTCCCTTTGAAAGTTCATAAAATTCTAGCTTGAAAGAATGTCACGCATTGCTAATAAATTGTGTTTTATGTCGAATTGAAAATAGTCTGAATCAATATTTTAGACTACGTATAACAAACACATGGTGAGTACTTCGTAACGGTCTCATTCGCCGTGGTCTGCACTTCAGATAATATGCTACTTGTCATGAAAATTTAGAGTCTTCCAATATATTTCAAGCTTTGTACTTAGACGTTTTTCATATTTTTAGCCATGAAAATGGATGCTGTATATATAATGGCCCTATAAGACGGTTATAACTGAGTATGCTTAAAACTGTTTCCACAAGAAACAACACTATTGTAAGAAAAGAAAAAAAAAGTTTCCTTTAAACTTTTCTAAATAGTTTGTTTTACTTTTTCTTTTTTGTTTGTATAATCAAAAATCAAACATTTTAAAGTTGGAAAAATAGCATATGATTCAACAGCGAGGTAATGTAGCAACACAAGATATATCCTGTTCTCAATATATTTTTATACAATTTATCTCAATCAAAGATTTCTTTTTCTTTTGATAATTGATAGAGAAATTAAAGCTAGTCGTCTTCCCAAAGGCAAAAATTCCTGTTCTATAGATTCAGACTTCAGTTATAGATTACAGTTATAATAATTTCCAAAAAAAACTATTATTAATTCATAATAACTTAATATATTTATGCTTATATTCTTACTACTAGTTTCGTCCATGCTGTGTATGGTTGAACAAAGAACAATGTCTCGAAATAATTTTTAATGAATTATCAATAGCGGAAAAAGTAATTAGCATCAACACTGATGTATGATTTTCAATAAATTATCAATAGCGGAAAATTAATTAGCATCAACACTGATGTATGATTTTCAATAAATTATCAATAGCGGAAAAAAGTAATTAGCATCAACATTGATTTATGTTATACATTTCATCGATTCTGTTTTTTTACTACAAACAAGTAGAACAGAGATAACATGCAATACATTCTCTAATACTTGCATTTGCTTTGAGATACAGTTTTTCAGAATATACTCATTAAGTAATTCATTTTAGGTTAGGAAACATATTTGAACATATTACGAAAGATGTTTGATATTATGAGTCTCCAGAAAACCTGAGCATAGAGTTTGAGCATTTGTATATTCTCCTTAATCAAACTGAAGTTTGAAATATCTAATCTACATGATCGTGTAGGAAGATATCGGCTACCCTACCTCAGTGTCATTAATAAGTTAATATTTACTGTGAATGTTATTTTTAAAGTAAGGTGTCTTTTTGTAATAGCTGAGCTATCATCTCATGCCTCTTTCTCTCTCTATCTTTCTTTTTTAAAACAATTTACTGTGTGGAAAACAAAATCAAACACAATCAGGAACTTGAGTAAGAAATAACTGTTTCTCCTTCACTACACACATCGAAATTTTTTACTGAAGGACACTTTTTTTTTGCTTTTATACTTAAGCTATATCTTTTGGGTTTCTTTTTCACTTTGCAGATTAACTTATATTAGGTGTCTCCTGCTAGGATATAGGATGTCATACTTACAGAAATAGAATTTTCACAGAATATAAATCGAATCTTACATTGTTTGCCGCAAACTTCTACTGTAAAACACACTGTAATATAAATATATTATCATGAAAAAATTTAAATTCACTATAATTTATGGTTACATATTATGTAAAAAAACATTAGATGTTTTAGTTTTAAACTTCTCCAACCTGATTCTATCATGATATTTTAATTTTTGGGCCTACAAATATCAGAATCAATGTAACATGTTTAATTACGATAACCATAAAGCTGAGTGTTTTAAATCAGATATTTCTTCACCTAGTATAACTGTAACGCAGAGAAGACATTATGACTGTTTTGCTTTTTGTTATTTTTTGTCTTTGCAAAATTGTATTTACAATTTATTTCCTATTTAAGCGACAAAATATATTAAAGACATGAATGTAGCATGCCCTTAGTTTCCCTCAATATGTACCCTGTAAATGTGTAACATCACTTTGTTAATTAGCTGATCTCTGAAAATCTGCATCTTATTATTTGTTTTTGCTCATTTACTTATTTATTCTTTTGGTCGCTTAACTCCAACATAAATTTAGAAAACACTTACTAAACTTTAAAGGTTGTCCTAGTCGAGGTAATACTTGTTACAATGGTGTCGAAATAATATTCATTTTTTCCCCATGTTTAAGAAAAGGAGCAATAGATACGTTCAAGGCATAAAACAAAAGTATTTCAAACACACTATCGAGTTCTTGGAGGTTTAAGTTATTTTGTATTACGTTCGGAGTTCTTTATCGCTATTTCATCTTGCTTATTTCAAAAACTAGGGGTTATTGTCTCTTAATAAATACAACAGAAAAACATAGTTTGCAAATAAAGATTGCTGAAAATAGGAGTACAATCAGTTGCGAGCGATACTTATTCTATATTGGATTTAATGTGACGTGTATTTTTTATGACAAAAAACTAATATACAAAAGATCTCTCAATCCCGCTAGGGTCTTGAGTCAGGTTCTTCTAAAATATAATAACTTTAGGGGAAAAATAATAGTATTAAATATCAATATTGCTCAAAGTAAGGATTGGATGACTGATGTCATAGAGAATCCACAAGCGTGGAAAAAATGCACCATACAAGTGGCACATGTATTAGAAAAAAAGGAATTACGCTCTACTTTTGTACTTAGTTTGATCAATGGTTTCATATATACTATTGAAGTTTGCGTGGCAACCAATATTGTTTTTTAAAGAGTGAGATTCGACTTTTCATATGGCCTCAAGGACATGATATCTATGCTCTTTAAGAAGTCGTTATTCACGTGTGCTAGAGATCCAAGTTAGAGTGGGTATACGTAAAAAAGGAAAGTTAGCGGTAAGAAAAATACAAGTCCCAGTCCATTTGTAAACACCAAATTATAAATTAAAATAAATTGAAATTCAATATAAGGACATACTTTATTTTGTAAAAAGCTGCATAATATCCAATAAAATGTCTAACAAACATCGTAGTTTAATTGCTTACAAATGTTTAAAATACGGCTGTGATAGAAATCGTTTTCAGTATAAAAAGCTAGGTATTCCATTTTATTTATTAAAGCACATTTTCCTCTAACCATGAAATAAAGGAAACGAAGTTAAGACTTCGGCTCAGACTAACGGTTTTATCAATAATTAGGCTGGAGAGAAAACGAAGGCTTCCGATTTAATTATACCCTTGTGATAACAGTATGTTCTCACACTGTTCGTTAAATGTTACCAATTACCGATTTCTAAGCTCTCTCTAGTAGCAATATTGAATAATAAGCGTACTTTTAAGACTTTGGAGACAAAACTATACCACAGTAAATAAAGTTATCTAGTTTTTAAGATATGTTTTTACAGCATCCAGGAGTGGCCTAGATAAACCTTAAAAATTAAAGCTACTTTTTTTTTCTTATCGCATTGTTTATTAGTCTATCATTTTCATTTGAACTGTTGAGTATGAACTTTAGAAAAATGTCGTTAAAACAAATAACTTCTACAATTTTTGTTTTATTAAATTGTACTTACAAAATACAAAAATGAATTGCTTTATAACAGCAGTGAATGTCAATATATCTATATGGGTGCATTTCTTAAGCAATCAGAAACAAAAAAGAAGTTTTGATATTTAAAAAAAGATTTTTTTTTCCTAATTAGGGTATTTAGTTTTGTAGAATATCTTCTAAAATATTAGTCAAACTTTACAATCTTAAATAAACAAGAAAAGTGTGAAAGTTTCTTAACAAATAATGTTTAATGGCACAAAAATCACAATAAGTTAGTTTCATCTGGAAATTTATTTTACTTCTTGGGCGTAATGTTAAATTGTTATTGAGAAAAACTTGTAAATGTAACAACAAGGAGATAAAATGTATAAAATATATAATTTTCTCTAGATTGAAAAATATTGTTCAGCTATGAAAACAATTTTCGTAATCCCCTTTTTTTGTTTTATAATGTTAAACAACAGCCATTCCATTTTCCAGTAAAATACTGGATGATATAGCTTCTTTTCAAAACGCATAAAAATAAAACATATATTTTTATGGGCACTCATGGGGATTGGAAAGTAAATATATACGCGAACATATATGATATTTTCATTATTACTTTGGTATATTAAATGCAGTGTAAGTATTGTTAGGGGGTTCTTGGTTCGTCAGCTGTGATATTTAGTTGAAATTTGAGAGAAACAAAAATGGATAAGTTTGTTAAACAAAAATTATTAACTAAAAGAGTTGTATTTTTTACTGGGTGATTTTTAATAATGTGATAAAATAAATTGTTAAATCCCAGAATACTAGCAATTTTAATACAGAACATATTGTATATAAATAAGAAATTAACGTTAAAGCATAGAAGAAACTAAGTTGTGATTTTGTAACGTAAGTAAGTAGAAAACTAATACAATCATGTTGTCTATAATCAATTCATTATATACAAAAATCAATTAAGTAGGTTGATTCAGTTAATATGGCAGTACCTTCATTGTTTCTGAGAGATCGTAACATTAAAAATCTGCAGTGGGCAGAGCCAATTGTGTTGCATTATGTTAGCTTTTTGCTTAACAAACACACGAAGACTTTATTTTTAATGCTATGTCAATCGTAGTATAAACACAAAGCTCGGAATATTTAATATACTATTAAAAATAAATATGCTTTAACATAATATCTATTAGTACTTCCCTATAGCCTCCCGTTGGTTCAGTGGTAAGGTCAGTGACTTATAATACTAAAAATTGGAGGCTCGATACCCGAAGTGAACACACTACGAATATTCCATTGTATCTTTGCGCCTAGACATTAAAACACTACAAAAAATCAATATAATGCAAGAATAATTTCACCATTCATAATTATTATTACTTTTTACAAATTATGTAGTTAATAGCCAAACATTTTCTATCGTTATGTGTTTTTGTAAATTTTCTATAGCAGAAATTACTTATGAATTATAAATAATCGTTTGAATTTATAAATATGTCAATGGTTTAGTTCTTTCACTCCCATCCCCTTCTGATCACCTTGAGAGATTATAACGCAAAATTCGAGGTTCAATAACTAAGATAGCGCTGGTAAGCTCACTTAAAAACACAACAAAGTAAAAACTGTGTTACCAAATTTATAGCTAAACAACACTTTCATTATAAGATGTATGTTCATATACCAATGAAAAAACAAATCCATATATGTTTGATATTTTATTCCTTGCCTGAAAATTGAAACTAATAAGCTTTGCGAAGTTTGGAGGTGGGATATCTTTCTTCGGGATGTCTCGAAATTCCAAACTCATATGTGGTTAATATAACACTCTATGTTTTTAATTAAAGCAAAAGATTATATAAGGTGTAAATGTCAGTGAAAACGTTTATAGTGCTCCTCGAATATAATGTGATAAAGAAGGTTTAACCAATCTAGATAGATTTAGAAACAATAAAAAATATGCTTGAAATTCTTTAATATACTACCTCCATTCTCTGAAATGAAAACAAAGGTTAACTTTTACTAATATTCTATGATGAAATTACCAAATTCACTATATAAAAGAAAATCATACAAATAATAATTTATTTACATATCTTTCCGAACTATGTAAACTCCCATAACCACTTTGTAAATGTTTATTGAAAATACAAGTTTATCACATTTTTACTTTTTTTCAAACTGTCGTAAATGATGCATTGTAAGGGAACAAATTACAGTGCATATTTTGTTTTACATACACACATTTGAAATTTTAACTTGTTAGAATTAGCAAAACAAGTTAGATCCTTCTTCAAACTTGGCATATGTGACAGATATTT
Organism: Limulus polyphemus; assembly: GCF_000517525.1. Lineage (NCBI taxonomy): Eukaryota > Metazoa > Arthropoda > Merostomata > Xiphosura > Limulidae > Limulus > Limulus polyphemus. Next base: position 558,578 of record NW_013665612.1, read on the forward strand.
ACTCTGATCCAGCAGCTGTCTTAATTTAATTTACTTAGATATGAAGATATAGTACATATAGGTATATGCAGTGCAGTATTTCCTCTTTTAATCTCTATGAATAAATGCATCGTGATAGGACGTTTGAAGTTCTTACCACATCGTTACATTTTAGTGTTTTAACTAAAATTATAGGTATATTATTTTATATCAATTAACAATTCTCACATAACCGAGTGAGTTAAACTGTTTGGACGAGTACAAAGTTATTCATTCCGTCTTAGTTTGATGGCACCGAGAGTTATCAAATGAAGATAATTGTGATTTAAGTCAGCGGATTGTTCTGGAGAAACATTGCATTTGCAAAAAGAAAATGTTTTATTTCGGTTTCCACACTCAATTTGTCAACAACAATATCCAACAACACGAATAAACGTGTAAATCAAAAGCAACCTCAGTCGAACTGAAATTAAATTAAAAAAAAGGCTGTTACTGATAACTTTATAATTATACTTCGTATACTCAATGTCTAGAACCTTAAAATATGTCTTATTTATAATTCATGCTCTTTTTTTCCAATCATGCAGTTTGTTATACAACATTTCTTTTTATTTTGTCTAACCACTACAATTTTTTCATTATAGTTATAATATTTGAAGACATAAATCTTATACAAACTCCATAGACAAATAGTAATGCAAACAAAAAAAAACTTTAAATCTTTATAGCGAATTTGTAATTTTCAATAGGATGGAAGAAGAAAATTGTTGAGATGTCTAATATATTGTTATGTATTTTACTTGATACGATGGAGACTTAAAAAGGGTTAAAAAAGAATGGTCATGAAGAAATGCATTAACTTATGAGTTTCTGACTCTATGTGTCATATGTTTTTACGACAAACTTTTATTTATTTTTAATTTGTCATGTCGTCTTAGATATCTCTCCGGGTTACATAAATCACACGTATATTAAATTTATATCAAATATAGAACACAATTCCATTGTTTCTAATATAATAACTTCACAGCAGTATGCTTCTAAAACCAAAACAAAAATATTCGAAAGATTCTGTTCAGGTCGTAAGTCAATTCCTTTTCTCAGCCAAGTAAGATACTCCCACAAGGAACATAAACTGAAGGTTCGTAACTTCTTTTTTTAATAAATCCTACAGTTAAATTGTCTTGGTTTGTCAGTCCTTTAGTAAGAAGTCAAATGATTTGATGTTATTGAAGTACAAACCTCTGGCCAAATCAAAATTCAACTGATATGTTTTTGACTGTAAACGATACTCTATATTATGCCTTGAGAATATGTTACGTTATGCTCCAACAACAGGTTATTGCGAAATAAATGGAAAGAGATTAGCACAGTCATTACAAACAAGCTCAAACAATTTTAATGTTAACAAAAATATTATCTCGATTAGTAAGCTATTCCTTAAATCATATATATTAAAATGGTACACCTTAAAACTTATTAAGTTAAAATGTATTATTGCAGCTTAACAGCAATTATTTAGTATAGATCTTAGAATAACGCTTTTGCTTACATACATTCATGTTTTCTATGTCTTTTGCGGGAGTTTAAAACTAGATCTAAATGTCATACTTTAGAGATTAACAGTATTGCCTTATTATTTTCATATAGTTTATTGCTTACTACTTTTAGTGTTTTTTTTATGTTAGTATTTACTTAAATTCATATATAAAATTTGAGACATGATTATGTAATAAATTAATGTTCTCCGGTAAGAACCTGGTAAGTTTAAGGACTATAAAATGGTAAAATTTGTGATTACTAAATAAATGTTCTCTGGTAGGAAACCGGTAAGTTTGCGAACGTACAATGATAAAATGTAGGATTCGATTTCCCATGGTGGCCATAGGAGATAGCCCAATGTGCTCTAAAACAAATAAACACATTCTACATAATCACCGAACAGTAATACCATGAGACAGCCAACTGTTAAAATAAATATAATATAATATGGCAATATATATCCAGGTATCAAAGAAAAAGTTTAATGTAGCAAAATCTTAATTACTATTAAAATAACGAGCTCGTTGTTCAAAATATTTCTCATGATATGCTCATTGTTCTAAGACTATTTCAAATTTGCCTATAATTTATATACTTTGATATTAGAGTCAAAGTATCTGCAGTGCTTACCTCGGGCTTTCACGTAAAAATTAAATGTTTTACCAGTGTTAAAATTGCGAAGTTACTATTATTATGCGCCTACATTGATAACTTTGCCTTCGTTCATACTTGCAACACGCGGAAAAGGTGATATATGGACTTAAAGTTAAGAAAATTAAATCTATATTACTATGCCTCCCAGTGGCACAGCGGGATGTCTGCGGAAACCGCTAGAAACCGGGTTTCGATACCCGTGGTGGGCAGAGCACAGATAGCCCATTGTGTAGCTATGTGCTTAAATACAAACAAGTTCTATTGATACAGGAACAATAGCATTGACTTTTATATAATTATATTTTAAAGAAATTAGATAACGAAACGATGAAATCTCCCGTTTCAGTCTTGCAGAGCAAAAATTAATGAATAAGAAATAGTTAGGTAACCTTTCCCATGTACACGATACTTTAGTTAAATATGAAAAAAAAACTTGTTGAAATGTTTTATGTACCATGTAGTTATAACTTTATGGTATGTCAAGTTACATAATTTCTTTGATTTTAAAGATATCAGTTCAGCCTTGCAACATGTACACTTACACAATTTTTAACGATCTTCTAATACATTCTGAAGAATAGCTTAAGCCTAAAACGTCGAAATAAATTAATAACACTGACATTCAGATCATAAAGTACGACTCTTGCTTTATTCGTTAATATTTTCACTGTATTACTGGGGGGGGGGCATAACATGTTTTAGATATTCCGGAAATAAAAACCTCCTCATAAGTTTCTTTGGAAAAACAATTTTGACTTAACAAGGTTATAGTGGCATTTTCTTTCATTATTTCCTCATCTTATTGGTAATACTTTTAGATTGTACACTGTCTAGCAAATGTCCTGCATTTCATAACATATTTCCGTATATTTATGTTTGCTTTTCATAAAATGAGTTCTTTTTGAACACATGGGGATTAGCAGGTCAAAGTAGAATTTAACACAATTTAAATAAAATGTTGAGTTATAAGCAAAAAACTGATCTTAACAAGCACAATGCTTGCAGGATTGTGTGCAGGCCTCTCAGTATGTTTCCGTTAGTTACATCATTTTTTTAAATTTCTCAATATACTCCTACCGAAAAGTTTTTTCCTCGACATGACTATACAGCTTAAGAATATTGCATTCTCGAAGATGTCTTCAGTAGCCGAGAAATATCACGAAAGACTGGATGTATTCATTCTACACCATTGTCTACCAAACATGTTAGTTGCGGATTGCTCCAGATATAGAAACCCACGAAAAAAGTTCTTCGCACGAACACAGATTTCTTACAAATCGAAGATGAATTATTCACTACTACTTCATGAATGGAAAGAGGGTTGTCTTGCCAAACATTGGTGTGTCATAAGTTGTGAGCAAATGCACTGAAAGGAGGCCAAGCAATACAAACGCCATTTCTCGCTGAAAAGCAGCTTTTAACAAGTTAGTCATGGGCAAGTGATTATAACTTTGGATTGTTGACCAGTGAACTCAAGTTATTTAACGAATCTACTTTTTGAATCCCACTACACAAATATAGTACTTACGTATGAAGTGTGTTGGAAAACATTGAAACATCCCACGTCTGTAATGTATTAAATAAGGCTACATGTCTGCCAAACATATTGGTCGCTTTTATATGCCTTAAGAAGCTCATTAAATGCTATTACCTATGTTAGGGTACTTAAATCAAAAGAACTGTTTTCAGATGGTTATTATCTATTCCAGGATAATATATGCGTTAAGAAGTTCATTAAACGCTACTACCTATATTAGAGTACTTAGGTCAAAAGAACTTTCCGGATGGTTATCTATCCCAGGATATCATTCAATATCATCGGGCTAAAACGGGTAGAGACCGGTACACAGAAAATTAGGTATTGAGAATAGAATGGCAAACGCAGTCGTATTAATAAGTTCAACCCGAAAACATAATAAGAATTAACTGAGACAATTATTGCCTCTGACAATCATGTAATCAGCAGAAAAGTTCTACAAAAGTATATAATGAACGTGTAATAAATATGTACTATGGTGGTGAGAAACGAAGAATATCTGGCAAATTTTTATATTTATATACAATAGACTGCACATAATTACAGTACCATAGCTTGTTTGCTACATTAATAAATTTTCAGTTTACGCTTTGATATATTTGGTTTACTGAATTTTCATAACATTATGTTTTGACTCATCACTGAACCTCTGATAAAAATATTAAAATATGTCTGATTTATCATATTTATCTTATAACCTCAAACAAACACTTTCAATAGAATTCGAAACAAGAAAAATATTAACATTATAATATAAAAATACCCTTTATCAAAGCAGTATTAATAAAAACTCAAAGCGATTATATGTTAATTATATAGGTATTACAGAACTGAATAGAAAATTAACAAACTACTAAAATAATCATGACTGGTTATTTACTCTTTCGTTTTACTTTGATCGACAGCGATGATATTGTTTTAGTAAATTTGCTATCAAACAATTATATGTAATTTTTCGTTTTTGTTAGCTTGAACACAAACATTATTTCTTACTGCGTTTCTCTGAGAAGCAGCTATATATATATATATATATATAAATGTTATCAAATCACGAAAATCTTTATTCCTTAATAATCCTCTGCTATAAAAGTGTGTAACAGGAAGGCAGAGTAATATTATAAAAATATATTTGCGGTTAATCCACATTATAAAGTACATGTATCGTTAAAAACTAAATAAAACACTTCGATGTCCATTAGATGAAAAACAAATGTATTCACTTATAACAGGCAAACATATTGTGGTAGAAAGGTTTTCCACTTAGGAGGAGTATTTTAATACATATTAGATACCTTATCTTTTATTAGGTAAATTATTTATATTAAGTTATTTAAAACTTACGTGTTTTTTTTTATTTAATTCATTTTATGTTGAAAGATTAACTAGCCTAGATACGTTCTGTTAAGGATAATGCCCAGAATTGCAGTTTTCCTTGTATGAACAGTCTCTCAAACTTTATTTAAGAACATATTTCGTAATAACAAATACATAAGTTTGGGAGTATTAAGATTATTTAAGATTATTACCTTGAATATATAAATTTGTCTTATATTCAAGGTCCTATATTTTTCTTACAATGGGGTGATCACCTTACAATAACTCTGTATTCCGCAATTTCACATTAAAATCAAAATATAGTCCATATATTATATCTGTAACTAAATATAACAAAACTCCCACTTTCACTCTTAACACCTACGAATACCTAACTTTTATAAACATTGAATAAATTGGTTTATAAATATTTTTACAATATTTTGGTTTTCAAACAGTAAATAAATTGAAAAATAGTAGTAATGGATAAATGAAAAAGCTTTAGATTAATAAAGTTTCTAATTATTTTATTTACTTATATTTAGTTCTTAAGATGAAAACTATTCCAGTTTTCTTGTCCAAGAAATTCTGTTTGTTTGTTATGAAGCGAAAAGCTCCACAATGGGCTGTGCCTATAGGTGTTTAGACTTGCCGCTCAGCCACTAGGGGACATCCAAGAAATAAATAAATAAAAGTAAATGATAATTATGTTGTTGTTTTTTTGTATTTCAAAAATGGTTTGTAAAGTAAAAATTAGAATTCCTAGTACTTTACACTAGCAACTGGGATATCTTTAAAGCCGCTAAGACTTAGATACAATAGCCATCAAAGAGAAAACAAGCACCAGCAGTTGCAGTTTAAATATTGTAAGAATAAAACGATTGTTTATTTATTGAATTTATTTTGGCTTTTATATTTATTGCTATTTGCTTTGCTTTTATAACAACAATTTATAATAGCGTAGTTTTATATTCATGACACCTGATATACACATATTAGTAACCTTTAATATAATATAGTTTTTACAGTTTGCAGACTCTCATTATTTTAAATAATGTTCAACAAAGAGCAGGGCTAGAATTCATACTATTGTTGGGTTGTTGACTTGAACAGTTTTTAACATTTCACTATTTCCAAAAATAGTCTAAGTGTGCTTTTTTTTTTTTTTCTAAGGAACATTAGCGAAGGACATTCTTCATAGCGCATCGAATAGCAATAAATAAGCAAAAACCTTTTTTGTTAAGACGTCTGTTGAGTAAATTGTTATTATTACCATTTCTGCTCAGTATTACTGCATAATGATAACGTTCCAGATATACGTTCAACTGTCATAGGCCCAGTACAGCTAGCTGGTAAGCCCATGAATTGCTCGAAGACCCACTGAGTATTAACTTGTGGTAGATAAAAGATAGATCTAACGTATTATTTTTCTATACTTCTAATTTGAAATACGTAATGGACTAATTAAGAGGAATGTCAAAAAATATCGCCCTAAGAGGTCGAGGCCGCGGAATACTCAACAATTAAATTACATTTATAACTGTAATCTCTAAGTCGTCTTCTTAGTTCAGAGAAAGAAATATCAAAACCAATATGAAAAACATTTTAAGCGATAGAAACATTTCATACAGAATAAGACAGTATGAATTGCATGATATGATTGCGTCAATGATAAAGAAAATACATTTTAAAATTATACTTTATACAAAAAAGTAATATATGTTTAAATAATTTTATATTAGTTATTTGATTTCTGAATGCTAGTCTCATATAGGCTGGCCTTCATTATTTAAAACAAACCGATAAACGCTTTAGTTAGATAGCATGTTATATTTATATATAGTGGCTATCAAATACAAGGCATGACATCAAATTTTAGCCTACATAATACAGAAATATAATGAACAGCAAGAATGAATTCACTGAATATTTTCCCCTATATAAATTTTGTGATTATTACCTTGTAAATCTTTGTATTACAAGTTGTCTGTGAGGCAATACACATTCCAAATTTGGAGCCTTTTATCAATTGTTTAGTCACATTGCAATAAATTATGTAAATTTTATATTATTTTTTAACGTTTGATCTAATGTTGTTTTATTCGCAGAAACTATGGATATTTCGTATGCACAGACGGGTTAATTTATCAATTGTTTAGACAATGTGAGTTTAAGACTTTCATTTTGCTATACTATTCCAAAAGTTTCTAATTTGAAACAGATTAAAGGAATAAAACACACTTTGATCAAACACTTGCTTATCTGCCCCTGTTTTATCCGTTACACAGACAATCATCAACAAAATGTATTATAAAATCAGCGAAACCCAATGCCGACGGAATGGATAGATCATCATGAGGTGTGAATTATCACGATCACTAGTACTGTTGACCTTCGTTGCTAAACATTTACGATCAAGCGATTATCAATGCATGTTAAATGAGGAATCACATTTTAGCATAATTTTGTTTTACTGTTTTTTGATATAAAGTAAACCTACAAAATTATCATTGTAGCAGTTTGGTAAATATCTATTGGCTAAAGTTACAGACACCTCATTTGTCGCTAAATTTATTCTTCATACTGACATATTTTGGGTAGCGATAAAAAACAAACTACTAAGACATCTTGTACCGAAACTTTTCAGAGGTAATATTTCCAAAATCATATTTCTGTGTGGGTTAGGCATGGCCTAATGGCTAGTTTGTCCGAATGTGGATCTGAGGGTCAATGGTTCGTTTCTCGTTTCAGCAGGAATTCGCGCTACGTACTTTGAGGCAATGGGAACGTTATAAGAGTGAAGGTCATACCCCAATATCTGATTAGAGTAGCATAAGAGTTGGCAGTGAGTGCTATTGAATAGCTCTAAGCTATCGGTTCAAAATTATGGACTGCTAACGCAGATAGCCTTTATGTAGTTTTGCGCGAATATGGGAAACGAACCAAACTATTGTCTTAAGTTAAGTCAAAGATCTAATTTATAGATATTTATAGATTCCTCTCGGTTTGATTTACTCATTTTAATAATTAAGAATAAAATATTAAATTAATGTGATTTTAACAGAACAGTGACTAATATAGATTAATCAATTATTGGTTTCTTTCTTTATGACCAAAGTAAAAGAAATAGGAAACTTTGTTGGAAAATGTTTATTTGAAGTTGAATCGCTTATCGACAAAATTTTGCCTTCCGTTTCCACTTCAATCTATATTCAAGATAATTTGTTTGGCCCTGTGAATAAATTTTGATGTGTGTTTCAAAGGTAGGCATTAATAGATTTACAGATTTAATTGACGTTGAGAAAATAATATATACACATTATAATCAATCTACTAAATTATATTTACTGTAAGCATCCAAAGACAAGCATCAAATGTCAGTATTCACGATGTTGTTTATTTTATGTTTCAGAATCATGGTAAGGCAATCGCTGAACTGAAATACTTTGTTGACAGTTGAAAATCTTTTTTCTCCGAATATCGATGAAAATCTAGCATCCCAAGTGTTATATAATTATGTGTTTTCCTGAATTTAATAGCGCTTTTTGAGAAACCGGAACATTAATCACGAACTGACGACTTATGGATGTTTCCTTTTTATTTTTTGGTTCGACATCCTCGCTGGGTACAGTCAATTCTGTAGCTTTGAGCTTAAACAAAAACAAATACAATTTTACTGTATTTGATATTTTACTGTCATTACCTTCAACCTGAAGCAGTGGGGAAATAAAATTATTTAATTAACATATGGTTTCCAAAAATTACAAATCGCCATGTCACACTAAATTTCATACTATTCTGTGACCTTTTCTGTGGAAGGAGGAACGCTATGTGTATATAGGTTCACAGCATTTTCTCAGAAATAGCGAATAATTCAAGATTATAAATTTATAGTGTTCTCCAAACTGATGTTTAAATTTAGACATGTAACACTAGTTACTATCTATGCGTCATCTTCTAAACTGGCATCTTGCCAAGTATTTTACGCTAAGATAAATTTCATAATTTTTTCCTAGTTTCCTGTCAACGACCTGTGTGATTTAATCAGCAACATAATATGTTTCCTTCTAGAGGGAAGTAAAATGTCTAATCTCTCGTCCAGAATACACTTTATGATTTGGAACTCGATCAATACGTCATAGGAGAATAAATTAGTGAAACTATTAGAGTCATTTTGAAGTGTATTGTATCAAAATGAAATTAGCAAGATGTAGTGAAAACAAATATATAAAAAAGTGTGGATGTAGTTTGCTTTACAATGCACACCATTTGAAGTTGTTACAATAAGTTAACAAACGACTATTGTTTCGAGTAAGAGAATCACATTACATGTAATCAATCACACGCTATGAAAGACATTATGAGTTTGTTTAGGATAATCACGCAAAAATACACAAGGGTTATCTACGTCAGCTTTTGTAATTTTGAAGTGATATTGATATGCTATAGGGAAGTCATTTAGTCAACTGCTATCATAACCAACTTTTGCACTATTCTAGTCGAAGTGTGGGATTTGATTGTCACTATTATAACTTATCCACGGTCTCAAATTGTGGAGAACGATTTTGCGACAGCTGGACGCGAACCATGTACCTTCAGATTGATAGTCCGGTATACTCTAGCCACCAGACCACGTCCATCTAAACATTTAAAGAAACGACTGCTAGTGTAATAATTATTTTGTCATATTTTCAATTTTGAAACCCATCAAAAAATCCAAAGTGTTATTATATTTTCTTGAACTTTAACACTGTTTTTGATGTTATTTATAATATCATTTTCATGACCAAACCATTTTAAACGTTATTGAGTGATTGTCATCAAGCATTTTTATCTCTTCTACTTATAAAAAAATTAAGTTAATAAAATCATTGGCATTATTGTATCTTTTAATCACTGTAACATTAAATGCTTGTTATTTTCATTTAAAAAACAATTAGTTACTATTTTGGCACTATTAAAGGATGAAAAAGCATATATATATTGAAATAATTTTATACATCTTTTATTTGTAATATTCATATTATAATTACACACATATATATATATATATTAGATATGTTAGTCTAGGTGAAAATAAAGTGTTTTTTTTTTTTGATTTGGTTCATTCTGAAAAATCTTATAACGTAATTCTTATATTATTTTGGATTCACTCAAACCACATAAAACACCATAAAAAATATAGATCTATTGAAGCTGTTAAACATTTAAGCTAGCTATGACTAAGAATTTGTCAGTTCCTGTCGGTAATACCATTATACTCTAATATACATAAAAGAACATTTAAAATTAATGCTGTAATATTATCTAAGAAAGAACTGGTATTAATTTGTGTCATTATCATCTTTACTTTCATTGAATGAAAAGAGAAAATTAAAGACTGATGCAAAAACAATAAAAACATTTGATTTTTAAATGAGTAATGATTACCTTGTCTTCTTATTGGTAAAATTATAAGGGAAACATTTTAAGATTTCTAATAATGTTTTGTGTTAGTAAGTATAAATTATTCTATGATAACGTTACATGTTACAAATAAAAATTATCATTGTTTCATAGTAAATTAATTATATATATATATACATTATTTTTAACTAGGCAACGCATTTATACAATTCAACCATCGTGTTTCAGCAAATATAGGGAATGCCTTTTGACGGTTACTTCAGTTCGCATTTTGTAAAGTTATATTTTATTCGATTTTGAGTTTTCATTCATAACAAATCTTCGAAAGAAAAAATAGAAGAAAGCTTTGTATGTTTAGTCGTGCTTGTGGAGCTATTGATGATATTTTTTGTTTACCGAATTATGAAAGTTTTATTGACACTGCTAAGAACATTTATCCAGTAGAAATCACTTTGACTATGTATAGTCGTGTTTGTGGAGCTATTGATGATATTTTTTTCTTTACCGAATTATGAAAGTTTTATTGACACCGCTAAGAACATTTATCCAGTAGAAATCACTTTGACTATAAAGAGAGTACAGTACCTGATTTTTGATATAAACTTCGTTAATCAAAAGTTTATGTTCCATATTTTTAATAAAACAGATATTTTGTGTTTTTATACTGAAATTAAATATTTTTCGTTTCTAATACTTATGTGTTTCAAATGAATTATTTTACAATTTTACTTTTCTCAACTTATTATATAAAATATAATTTATTCAATATAACAAGAGTTTGTGGAAAGGATTTATAAACTCACTATCATAATTTTTAATAAACAATATTTCTCCTAACCCCATTTTGATCATTAGATTTATTTAATGTTGCGGTAAATTTAACAATCTTTTTGCTACCCATCATAATATTAATGTCATTGCAGAATATCGCGATATGTATTTTTTAACTATCTCGTCTACCTCTTAGATTTTTGTGTAACATTTTATGTAATATAGAACAACATTAATATTACAACCATTATTATATATATCTCACATTTGTTTAACTTCTCATTATAATTAATGCAATATGTATGACAGTTTCTAATATAGTATTTCATTACTTTATTGATAACATTACTTTCTGTTAATTACTGTATTTTTTATTCTTATCAACATTGTTATTTCATTTTAGAGACTTATTATTACTGTATTATTTCTCGTATCTTATAATAGCTTATATATTTCGGCTAGTCCCTATAGTTCAGCTGTTAATTAGAATATTAATATTTCCATTACTTAATGCATAATGAAGTTACTCGTTTAATATTTTTTATTTCATGAATAATTATATTTTTCTGTAATATTTGTACTCTATTGCTACCCAACTCTGCAGTAAAAGGTAACATAATTGGTAGGTGCTTATCACAGATGTTAAGTTATTTTAACGTTACACTGTCAGATCAGTTTAATGGATTTCATGGTAACTAAACGATGTCATGGAAAATTGTATGAATTTTTGCGTATACTGAAATCACACTTTTCAACGGACAGGAAAACATAGTTAATTCAGTATAGTTGAGTTGAATATAATATCACAATCCTAGAGGTTGGGCCTGAGAGTCGCTAATTCCTTATATGAAGACCGATTGTTTCGCAAAATGTAGAACATAGTTCCTTTACTAATGTTACCAATTGCCATCTGGCTGTATACTGTCCTATTGATTTCCATCTTTTCGATCTTCTTAGCTAAATCACGTGGTACTTTTGTTCCAGTAGTTCATTCGCTCTGAATGTCGATAAAGACTTTTAATATTTGCCACGTTCACCTGACAAGAGCAGAGTAAGCCTATATTCGGCCAGTAGAGTTGTGGTGAATTTCATAAATTGGCTACTTCTGCGAGCTTGACATCTTCCTTGTTTAACTCTCCCCCTGCATTGATTGGCACATTTAACCAAGTGATGGTCTTACCATGTAGATTTTTAGCTTTCTACAATCCATCTGAGGATTAACCACTCTGACTGTGAGCCACTCGCAATAATATATAGGTGACACTGTCTGTTTGTGAAATGTTTCTTTAACAAATCGAAAAGAGATGTTGCTTTATGGCTTCCAGTTCCATCCTTGTGCTGTTTGTGAGAACTTTAATGTTCCGCCAGTCTCAAACAGAATGTTGTTGCTCCACAAGACAATTAATGTCCTACCAGCTCTTTCGTCATACTTGATGTAGGAAACATATGCAACCATGATGACAGGTGACTGTCCACCATGGTCTTTAAATATGTGATGCCAGGCTTTTCTGTTTAACCCTCTGCTCAATGTATACATGTTCTGACCAGGTTCATTTCCACAGATTCCACTTGTGCAAAATTTTTTTTTTACACATGAGAAAGTGTGAGATTTTGTAGAGACTTATCATTCAGTGATAGATGTGTAGCACCTTCCCACCAAGGCCCTTGTGGACAATTTTGTTTGTAAGCACTGTTAGAGTTAATTGTATAGCACTGTTACAGGTCAGCGGTAGCGAATAATCCAGGATGGAAAAGATAAGAGTTTTGAAGAACATAGAAAAATGGCATTCTTTAGCTATTTACCTGCTGCAACTTTCAGTTTATTGATGTATTTGGTATCTCTCGTTATTCTAGTGTTAATGTGGCTGGTGAAGTTGAGTGCCTGTCGAGGATGGAGATAGTTTGTCATAATTATCATATCTCTTGCTGAATGTGAAAAACATGGCTGTGGCTTTCACAAGACTGATTACCATTCCCTTGACATTGGACCACTTTTTCAACCTGCTAAGAGATGGTTGCATCTTGGTTTGATTTCAGCTTTACTAGAGTCTCTGATGTACAACAGTATATTGTCAGTAAGGGATAGCACACCAACTGTGGTTGGAATGTCAAGGTGGACTAGAGGACTGGCGAGAATGATAATCCTTGAGGTTTATGAGTGTTGATGGTGACCCAGTCTGACTGCCTGCTTCCGTGCTTTGTGGTACATTTCGTGGTTGTTAGTGCAGCTACAACTGATCTTACACATGTTAAACTGATGCTTTTTCTGGGGATTTTGTAAGAATGGACAGATGAACTCTGTTGTAGGCATTTTTCAGACCTAAAGCTGCTTCCAAGATGCTTGAATACCTTTAAAGCCTTCCCAAGAATCAACTGAAAATTGAACAGCGTTGATCTAGGTTTCTCTTCCACTGCGATAATCACTTAATGGCGACCGTAGTAGTGCTTCACTCTGATATGTAGTCCTTCTAGCTATAGAATTCATTGGTATCTCGCCAATGATGTTTCGTAAAACAATTATTCGAGGGATTTGTTAAAGGCATCAGCCCAAATTTTAGAAATGGTCTGTTGACATCCAATATTAACTTCAACATATATGCTTGTTTTTACTCGTTAAATATGAAGATTATTATACTATCTGGATCTGGAGCCCCATCTTGAATGCATTTATATCTCTGTAAATACAAATATAGTTTCATTATTCAATGTTATTGTAACTCAGATAGGAAAACAACAATTTTTAAGTGTTTTCGTATTAGTATGGTATATTCTCCTCTTTCGTTAATCTTAGGCTCATTAACATCATATCTTACAATTTTAATGTTTATAACATATTTGTATTTATAATTCTTTATTATTATGGTGTTCATTTTGCATTGTTATCTTACCATTTAAATTTGAGACTAGCCTAAATCTCCTAGCCAAGAAGAAACTCTCGTGACATATTACTCGATTTACGATCGAAGATATTGTTAACAGCGAGGATTCATAATTTATCAATGAGTGCATTCTAATCATTACAAATTTTTGTTTTATTCTTTTAATTCTCCTATTATAAACGGTCTATTAACTTAGCTATACTCATTGCTTTCTTCATTTATAATTCTGATATATAGAGATAGCTTAGCTTGTTTTGGTCAGGAATTATTGATAATTACCATGCTATTTTTTGTTTCTTTATTTTCTCTATTACAGCCTATATACATTAAATTTCTTAGTCAGGCGAAAGTAATAGCACATGAAATTGTAAACCTATGACAAAATAAAAACAGATACTGAATCATCATTTTATTCCATACTAATTACACTATCTTTATTAGTATTGCTTGTTTGGTTTGTTTTGAATTTCGCGCAAAGCTACTCGAAGTCTATCTGTTCTAACCATCCGCAATTTAACAGGGATAGGCTAAAGGGAAGGTAGGTAGTCAACACCACTCCGAGCCAACTTTTGGGTTACTCTTTTGCCAACGAAGAGTGGGATTTACTGTCACAGCTGAAAGTACGAGCATTTTCGGTGAAGGAGATTCGAACCCGCGACCCGCAGATTATGAATTGAGAACCCTAATCATTAGGCCAGGCTAGGCCACCAGCCCCCAGAGGCACAGCGGTATGTCTGTAAACTTACAATGCTAGAATCTGGGTTTCGATATCCGTGGTGGGCAGAGCACAGATAGACCATTGTGTAGCTTTGTGCTTAATTACAAACAAACAAACAAAGCTAGGCCACCTTTATTAGTAGAGATTTCAAATAATTTGATAAAATTAGATTTTTAGTAATAAAAAAGCAACAAAACTATTTTATATGAAGTTTTTAACTACTTAATTTATCTAACGTCTTTTAGACTGTAAATTTATGCATTGTCTTTATTGATCCATTCAACCCAAAAATTAATAATACGTGCGAAATTACTTACTTGATTTGTGCAAGTCATCAAGATATTTAAAACAACATAACTTGAGACTTGAAACGACTTAAAATTATTTAAAGTCTAGACTAATTGCATATCAACTTAGAAGAAAAGGCTGATTTCGAAATGAATATGACTGGGTTTCTTTAATCAACTTTTAATATATTTTTAACCAAACAACCACATCAACTATATTAACATGGTCATACATCAACCAGTACATTGGAGTAATATTGTTTGTTTCTCTGTGTGTCCCAAATAACGTGGTAATTAAAAAGAATGTTTTCGATAAACATATAAAGAAGATTTTAGCGCAACAATATATATATATATATATACATAATAGCGAAAGTACTCGGCTTCGCTCGGGCTATTAGGTTGATAATGTGTGTATTCTGAACCCAATTTAGCATAAAAGTATAAACTATATACTGTTGTTCCTAAGCATCATGACATGAAAGCCGTTGTTGGTACGCATTGTGCACTGGATTTTCTATATATTAGAAGTTCTTATATAAAAAAACACTTCTTTTCTATGTGGTTTTTCGGTAGCTTGCCTCATTAAGAAGATGCACGCACGCACGTGGATAAGATAAGTAATATGCAGATGCACACCATCAGGATCCACTTAGTATGGGTGCAACATTTCAGGTTTCTAGGTTCTTTTCTCTTAGAGTTACGGTGGTCACAAACACACAGACACGTGTGTGCCTGTCTGTCTGTCTGTGATTTATATTTGTAATATAAGGAACCAATTCTTTACTATGTAGTTTTTTGCAGGTATGCCTGATTAAAACGATGTACACGCACTTGAGCCCACGCACGTAAATAAGATAATTAGTACCCAGGTGCTCACCCTCAGGGTCCACTTAGTATGGGTGATGCAAAATTTCAGTTTTCTAGGTTTTTTCTTCTTGGAGCTATGGCGGTCACAGTTCTTTTCTATGTGGTTTTTTCGTTAGCTTGCCTCATAAAAAAGATGCGCATTCGCAAACGTGGATAAGTAATAAAACACAGGTGCACACCCTCAGGGTCCACTTTGTATGTGTGCAAAGTTTCTGGTTTTTAGGTTCTTTCCTCCTGTATTTATAGCGGTCACACACACACAGATACATAGACCTACAGACACACATACAAACATACACGCCCTTTAGTATTATAGATACATTGTGAATGTTTTGGTACAATTATCCAAAATATTTATGATATATACAAAGAAAGAAAGTGCCCAAATAATGAGAATACTGAAAACTACGTTTAAAAATATATATAGTGTGAGACGTCGTAATAAATTGAGCAATTAGTAATGAAATGTTGATAACATTTCACGTCTCTCACATAATTCTTAAATGTTTGGTTTGTTAATTTATTGAAGGATTACCATCCGAAAAATAAACAAAAATATTTCGAAAACAGCCATAAACTGTTTGTAACGTAAGTTAATTTTCCTTTATTTTAGTTAATTCTTTCTCTTCCGGCAATGAACCCAAACAATTAAAAAATTTGTGATTTAAGCTTAATTTAAACTATCAAAACAAGGACTGAGGAACAAACAATAATGTGTAAAAACATCGATAACAAAAGTAAAATATAAAAACATATATAGGTTTCTCATAGGTTTATTTATCTATCCAAGTATTTGGTTACTTCTTATTTATTCTACATTAGAAACAAATTTATTTTAAGGTGATTTTATTTTTCGAAATGCAAGAAAACGTAAACATCAGCATAAAATATATATACAGTGTATCCCTTCTTTTTAACATTTCATAAATGTGTTATGTTAAGACTGTATAAACCTGCGTTTTACTAAATATTTGTTTTCATACAAACGGTTTAGTTTTTATTTTTTTTCGAAAATAGTATGAATAAAAACCTCATACGACTAATATGTATTATATGTTTCATTCTAGAGCATTGCAGAAATTATTTAAAATTATCAGTTAGCGTGTTTTGGTAGATAACGTGCCAAACCTTCACAGAAAGTGTGCAGCCAAGAAGCGATTATGAGCTAATTCATTGTTAAGGAAACGTTTCATGTTCCTTGTTTAGAACATTGATAAGACTGTCTAGAGTTATAATTAAAAACAAAAAGTGTAATCTCATTGACTGCTTACAAAGGCTACTAAAGAACATAGCCGTCTTTGGATAAAGAAATGAGTAAAAAATACTTTAAATGAATTTAAAATGCTTCATTCTCCAAACTTTTATAGTTAAGTTATGAAATAAGGAAAAGGGTTAAGCATACATAGCATTACACCAAATGGAGAGATAAGCAGAGATTCACCTATGATGAATCAGTTTAACTAAGTAACAAAGGATTGAATGAATATATTTAGCTGTGGGTGCTAAGAATGCCAGTCAACACAGCTATCGGTTAACGCCGACAAAACGTATGGCACGAGTGCTGCTCAATGATTGTTTTCACTCGGTAGTTAGAAGTCATGGACGGCTACCTCTCAACCCTTTGACCTGCCCGTTTAATTCATTTGCATTTGCACATAAGATGTCGCTCATGTCGCAAGTG
Source organism: Limulus polyphemus (assembly GCF_000517525.1). Classification (NCBI taxonomy): domain Eukaryota; kingdom Metazoa; phylum Arthropoda; class Merostomata; order Xiphosura; family Limulidae; genus Limulus; species Limulus polyphemus. The sequence continues at coordinate 576,216 of NW_013665612.1, forward strand.
CCAACACCAATATTGCAGTTCCTTTCACAGTACATTCTGAATATTGCATATATCTAGAAATAACCAATTATGACTGGGCAGGCCGAAATTAATAATAAATTAGCATATCCGGCACTCCTTTTGTTTTTCAAGATTTCAGATTATTACCCACAATGAATTTAAATACGAGTAACCAAGGTGATGTGTTTCGGACAATCACTGCATAAACAACGATTCCAATAATCGTTCACCTTTGAATTACAGTTGGTTGTTTTTATATTGACTCTATATGGCTATTAATAATATTTATGAGCTCTACGCAACAGTAAACCATGAGATTCATACCTAAATTGACTTGGAACGAGCTCATTACTACCTGATGTGTAATAAATATGTGTTTTCCCATATTTATTTGTAATATTACTTTGTCCACACATCTTTGACCTTTTATAAGGTAGAATGTATCTATATGTTTTTGGCTGTTCATTCTATTAATAATAAATAAATCAGAAATATATGTACAGTTATTTGAAAAAAAAAGTAAATATACATATATATCACTAGACATACCGAAAAAAAAAACAATTTAATGACATATTCTGACAAATACATAAATATTGCTATTGAAAATAAAACCATTAGTAGTAGACCTGTAAGATTCTACTACACAGCGAGAACAAAAAAATAGGTAAGGAGCAGTAACCAACATTTTCTTTTTAATAATATTTAATTCTTCAAGAGTCAATGAGATTTCTTCGAAAATCATTAACATATTGCTATGAATATACCCTAATTTCGTAAAATATACTAAAGAAAATAACAGGAGATATTAAAAGGTGCTCTTGAAATTTGAAGAGATATTACTAAAAACACATTTTATGTTGGAAATCAAGATTCATTGAAGGTTGTTTAATTTGGCTGGCTAACAGGGCACAAAGGGTACAGATTCACTTCTCTAGAACGTTTGTCTTGATGACACAGATCATTAAGCTATCGATTTACAGAAGCTGCTAGACTAGGCGGCCAGCCTTGTTGTCGACATTGGCATACACAAGTTTCTGACAGAGAATAAGTCATTGCTTAATTCCAGAAAAGTTTAGTTAACAACAGGAATTAAAATTTCCAAATGACAGCCTTGGAATTTGTTCTACGTCACTCAGAATATTTTTGTTGTACTAAAAAGTATTACAGGATTAATTACTGCTATAATCAATGGCTGAACACTTTAATATTGAGACTTGCTAATTCCGTCATGTAGGACATAATGCTGCTTGCTTTCTTCTCTTGCTACTGAGATTGTATTACTTAGTGACCATGGTAAACCTGGCAGCGAGCTTTTATTAGTCTCGGAATGTCTAATGAATGCTGAAGCCTTGCCAACGCAAATTGTTTTGTCCGCGACCAACATGTCAGCTCTTGCACAGCGATTAATTTCATTAAGTGCTTTCACTTCAGTTTCATGAATGTTTCTCGCGAGATTCTTTGAAAAGAAAGAAATCTGTTTCTTGAGAATAAATCGATATTCTTAAACGAAACGGATGACAGTCAAGATTGTTACTGACAGTAAAGTGAACAAGCTTATCATGAGAACGCCCTTCTGAATGTTATTTCTCAAGCGGCGCCATTCGTCTTTTTTCTGCCAATGATACTAAAAACGATTATCATGTTTCTTCTCTATGAAACTAAAGGTAGCAGTAAGATAAAATTATATTTAATACGATATATGGCACTGCCATGAAATGTATGGATTTCCACAATAGTGAAACATAAATATTATTTGAACAACTTATCAGATTGCGAGCATTTGTTTAAAATAACTTTATTTGGTAAATGCGAATAAAATATATGAAAAAGTTCTTTTTCCAGATTGTAGATTTTGACAATTTTATATTACTGAAATATTCTTAAGTATGATTTCTTTGTGTTATTGTAAACTTAGTTTTGGGAAATATCCTGTTTGATATTAGTTTGTTTGTTTTTGAATTTCGCGCAAAGCCACACGAGGGCTATCTGCGACCCTCAGATTACGAGTCGAGTGCCCTAACCACGTGGCCATGCCGGGCCTTTGATATTAGTACTTAACCAATATGTATTACATATTTTTAAATTGTTGAACATTTGTATAAGCTAGTTTACGATAATAGGACTGTATCGCTGAAACCGAATTGTACAAAATGTTTAAACTGTGTAAAGCCCTCCAGTAGCTCAGCGGTATGTCTGCAGACTTACAACGCTAAAATCCGGGTTTCGATACCCGTGGTGGGCAGAGCAGAGATTGCCCATTGCGTAACTTTGTGCTTAACTTCAAAAAGCAAAACAAACAAACAAACTGTGTAAAAGAAAAAAAAGTTCTAGGTAATGTTATCAACCATGAAGTTAATTTAGAAGTAACATTATTAGTAGGTATATACATATATTTAATCTCAAGAGAAATAGTTTGTCTTAATATAAAGTTATACTCATCAAACAGTACAATATATGAAAAAACAACTTATAATAAAAGTATGACACTCTATTCTATGACATGATTATATTTTCTGAAAGAGTGAAAATGGAGATCAACTATGAAGCAAATCAGCAACTCATTGGACAGAACATTTTTGTTTGTTTGGAATTTCGCGTAAAGCTATACGAGGGCTATCTGCGCTATCCGTCCCTAAGTTAGCAGTGTAAGACTAGAGGGAAGGTAGCTAGTCATCACCACCCACCGCCAACTCTTGGGCTACTCTTTTATCAACGAATAGTGGGATTGACCATCACATTATAACGCCCCAACAGCTGAAAAGGCAACCATGTTTGGTCGTGCGCCCTAACCACCTGGTCATGCTGGGCCAGACAGAAGATGTAAACAACTTGCCCTTAAAAAGCCGATACTCGCAGTTTTCCCTTTTGTGATGTTTAAGAACATAACATGGCAGGGTTTTGATATAGACCCATGGGATTGTAAAACTCAAATCCGTCTATACATTTGTTTTTGTTATTGGAATTATTGCTATTGTTATTGCTATTTTTAAGTGATTTAACTCTAGAAATTTTAAGCTTGTATTACATCCTTTTAGATTATAGTTTTGTGGTTGTTTGTTTTTCGAAGAAAAATTATAACTGGAAGCAAGTGGACTTGAAACTCCAGATCGTTTACCGGGCAGATATTGTAACAAATATGTCTTCTGCTAAACAAAAACCGGAAAGAAAGTAATTCTAAGTTTTAAAAGCCGATTTGCGCTACTCAAAAATTCTTCAAAATCCATTCTTAAAAACAAGTGAAGCTAAAGCCGAGTGCTGAGCCTTTTGAGATGTGGTAGGAATCGGCTCGATAAGCGCAATGACAGGTTCTGTTCCTATAGGCTCTCAGTTTTAGTTCTTCCAAAACTTTGAAATATAATGTTATTGACAAACGAAAATACGCATGTTTGGTATTCAAAATTCAAACTATGTATTCTTTGAACGTGAGTGTGCAATACATTATTATTTTCTTATCTACTGAAAATTGAACTACAATCAATCCGTATATGAAACATTAAACTTTAAAAAATCAAACTGTACAATAAGACAATTTCTCAACTTAATAATCATTATAAAGCAACAATTAAAAGCACGATGCTGACGAACATTGTATAAATGCAGTTAAAGCAGTAAATATTTGGTTTGATTCGGACTACCAACAATATAACTAATCAACAACAACAACTCTTGGGATATTGTAGTCGAATAATGACGCTCCCACGTCGCAAAAGTGTGGAAAATGATATTTATTTTTGTTGCAACGGGTCGCGAACCATAAATCGTCAGATCCACAGACCAATAAGCTGACCACACCTGGCCCTATAGAAAAGAAAAGAGGGATATATACCCTTTTCATTTATACAAAAGTTGAAGTAACTTTAATCTTGCTATGGAAAGAAAAATATTTTATTTGTATATTTTAGTTATTTTTACCTTTCCCTATAAAGCGTCAGTAATAAATGCGCATATTAGAGAACCTTTAGAGAACTCAAAATTAGATTTACCTAAGCCTACTTATTTTCTTTTATTGCAAGGTTATTTCCCTGTGTGTGTGTTTTCGAAAAATAAATAAAGTTATAATAAAGCGTGCTTGTATCGCACTGTATTTTATGGCTTACTTAAATAGCGATAACTTGTCAAAGAATATTAACGTCAAAGTTAAACGTAATTGCTAACCTCTATTTGAGGATGTCTTTTAGTACAGAAACATAAGCATATAAGTTATTAAAGAATCTCACAGACATAGAAAAGAGAAAGAGTAGCATGTCCTTGAACCACCTTGTTATTGAACTGCACGTATCGTGTAGATTTAGTTTATTTTCAATGCTTGTTTCATGTATATGCGAGATGAAGCAGGTGGCTTTATTCTTATTTTCTATTTTCAAAACGCAGCCTCAGGCTGCCATAAAATATTCCTGGTCAAAAATGTTGGTCTAAAGTCTAAGTACTTGTTTTTTTTCCTTCGCTTCTTCACTTGTAATGAAAAGTTGAAGTTGGATACAAGAAATATGAAATATGTTCTGAATTTTCTTGTGTTTTTTAGCTCTAAGAGAATGCTTTAAAGCAAGCTGGCTTTAAAGAGAATTATAAATTTACAATTATAACCAATGTGATTTAGCACAATGAGTTATTTTTAAGCGTAGTTTACAGAAATATTAGTAGTTTCAATGCTATTTCTTCAACATGAATGTTTAATCATTACATGAGAAACTGCTTTAATAAACATCTAATTGCATTTAATTCTTATTTCATTATCTTTAGCTTATAAAAACCTTGAAAGTAAAGTCTAATTAAATACTAAGTACAGTAAAATATTATATTTTATATAATATTTTTTAACATTAACGCTTAATAATGTATTGACAGGTTATGCTCATAAGATTTAGATTTTATTAGTGTTCAATCCACAAAATGACAAATATGTATTCATACCAATTATAATGATTTTATTCTTATTAATATAAGTTATACTTATTATTAAAAGTTAACTGGTTCGAAAGTTTCAGAGACATTTTGACAAAAGTTGTTCAGTGAATAACTAACTGATGATTCTACAATAACTAAGCCATCAATGAGTTTATTGGAACAGTTGTCATACCTTTTGTACTGATAAAAAATGGGCTAGTGATTATATAGTTGTTCTCATGTGACTTTCGATGAGTTTGAGAGCTTATAAAGTTAACAATTAGGGTCGGATACCCGTTGTGAGCCTAGAGCAGATAGCCCATTGAGTATAAAATAGATTATTTTATATTATATATATCCAAGCTTGCAAAATATTAAAATAATTGGTTAATAAGTTATTTTAAATACCTTCTGATCCAAAATAAGGTAATAAATATTACTCACAGCTTGTGAGCAACTTGTTAGCGTAACCTGTATGGTAGTATAAGAAATTACTAAATTATTTTTCAGTGTGATGTCTAACAACATATGCATATAAGCATCTAAGAAAGCTTAAATTACTCTTTGAAATTTTGCGATTAATATAACGACAGTTTACCTGTTATTCGTACAAACATTAATAAATATTTTCACGACATCAATTCATTCACCGTTTACTTATGGTTATCGTTGATCATTTAAGAAAATATATTGTGTTACTATAATACAATATAATACTACGATAATATTTAAGGTGAGTTGATTTATTCATAGAACTATAATTTAGTATAAGTAATCAGTTAGCAGTAAAAGGATTGTATAATTTCTCTTACTTGGAGTTTATTCATGAAAGTCTCCAAACCCGTATAACAAGCCCGTGCTCAATTATAAAGGAAACCGTTAGCACACTAGAGTTCAAGCGTTATAAATTGCATTATATTAGTTTTAATGTTTGCTTTTCATGCTTTAAATTATAACAAAAACAACCATTTCCATCAGTTAGGCATACATTGCAGAGTATGTGAAATTTTCTCTTCATTGTGTGATACAAGAAAATTACCTAGACAGTATATGAGCCTTCACGACTCTCTACGGTATATTTTTACAAATATTCAGCGAAAACAAAGCATAGATAAAAAAAATTAATCACCTTATCAAGTACGAAAAAATGCTTCTCGTATGAATTTTAAAGCTTAGTTGTAATATTCTCGTGTGAAACTCCTATTATGGAAAGAGGATTATAAATATTAGGGTATTAATTATTTTGATATGTATTACCATGTTATATGTTCGCTGCAAGAGTGTAATTATTTGCCGTTCAGATGCAAACTTGGAATTAAGAGACATTGAACATACGTTTTAACCGAAGCAAAAGTTATCTATGCACAGTACTTATTATATCTACGGAAAGAGAAAATAAAAATGGATATAAAAGTAAAATATTGAGGGACTTCTTTCCCTATATCGTATGCAAAAAATCAACAAGAGTACAGTCTCGTGTTTATAGTTTTCATAGTGACTGACTGTCATCCAACCAATTAAACAGAGCCATACCCGCACAATACATATAAATGTACTGGTAGGCATACATTTTCAAGCATTAGTATGGTGAATGAGTCATTGTCTCTAGATAAGACACGTCACGTAATAAACGTGTAGAGGGTAAAATTTTGGCTTGTGGAATCTAGTTTAGGCCAAAGATTGAGGCGACATTTCATGTATCATGTATGGTTGTGTAAAAATCTGAAAAAGTCATGCACGTATGTTGTGGTTCAGATATTATAATACACTAATCTTTACTTTCACTCAGAAGTTGTTATTAATAGTACTATTGATAAAAGAAGTTGTCGAAAGAGAAAGCCAATACTCTTATAAAATGAAGTTAAATACCTTGCGTGATACCTAACAATCGTTTTTAATATAACGTACTCAAACTCTGTAGAGGCGGTTGAAGCTAATAGAAAGCCCAAACTCTTTACGCTCTTTAAGCAACACAGTAGATATGTAGCCAATGACCTAACTCTAAGAACCGGTGTAAATGTCACATCCAGTACAGTAAGATATAGTGTTGATGTGTAGCTTTTGAAAAACCACTAGTAAGGAGAGCTAAAGAAATCAAATGGTTTAATTGGCCATCAGATTCCAAATAATGGAACGAACAAAATTGAAAGAGGATGTATTTTACAGATAAACCAAAATTATAGCTGGTTATCAGCAATAGTTGATTAAAATAGCAGACAGGAGAATTATATAACGGTCAACATCAAAATCTACAATGAAGCATACCAAGGAACTAATACAATTGTGGTCTGAGTTCAGCCAATAGATTTGGAAATCTGAAAATAATTGGTCGTACTCTGACTGCTGACAGAGATTGATCTTTCAGTGTGATAGTGATCTCAGTCATGTAGTAAATGTGATGAACCAATATCTGGAAGGAAGAAAGAAGATGATGGAACACTCACAATTATGAAATGACTTCCACAAAGTCACGATATGAATATTATAAAGGCCGCATAGGCTTATATGGGAACTGGGATGGTCAATTGGCAACTAAAGAGCTGGGGAGCATTATGGGTACAAAATATTTGGAATACTAATTCAAAATCGTATATTTATACACTTATTGTAATATTAAAACAATGAATACGCTCTGTTTAGAGCAAAATAAAATGCATCTGTGTTCTCTGTAATAATTTATTGTAATGATAAACTGATCATTTAGTTACGATTACGCATTGTATGTGACTCGTGTATGTTTATCACTAGTGCATTTTTATAAGCATTTCTAAACTGGACAAATCTAACATCTGAGCTAAGATAAAATCATTTTAGTTGTATTTACAACATTCATCTTCATTTTAGTGTGGGTTTAGCCTGCGCGATCTGTTGCTGCAGAAAAGGTTTTCCCACTTTGAGGCCACTGGTGCGCTATAAGAGTGACAGTTAAATCTCCGTAAAAGTTGGTTGTAGCTGTTGTTGACTACCTACATTATCTCTATAGTTTATTACTTTCAAATTATGGACAGCTTTGTGCGGATAGATCTTGTGTAGTCTTCCTTGAAATTATAAACAAAAATGTCAAATGCTTTGCGTATATGCAATAATATTAATCAATTGACAAATTCTGTTGCAGCTATTACATTGCTAAAGTAAATATGACTTACAAGCAAACAAAATGTAAGAAGATAAAATACATTATGGAACGCAAGTTTGATGTGTAAATAGCTATAATACAAATTAAAGTTAAAACAACACAATCATTGTAACAAGCTTAATAAGACCTATAGCACAAATATGTTGGGTTGTGAATAATATTTGTGTTGAATTTTATAATTTCTACACATCCATAACAGTATTAGTAAATTAAAATATTATTAATAGAAATTAAAAGTCAAGCACCGCATAAAACAATAAATATTAACAAATTACCTCAAATGGACAGCGATTTGTTTCCAGGCTGTGCTCCTGAACAGTTCAAACTAAACAAATTAATAACAATGTGACTTCATAACACAATAATGTATTTGAATATACACATTTTGGAACTTAAACTGCATTTCATATGCGTTCTTGGTTCCAAAAACGATATGCGTTTATAATGCCATGCCGAACGATTGTGTTATATTTCACATATGTGTTTGAGTTTGTCGAACGTAATTTCTGATCTTATTAAATAATACAACATTCGTTTCAATTATCAAAACAACTTTTTTACATTGTATCCAACAGAAATTACTGCCTTATATGTTGCAACCATACATCTATTATTAATGGAAAAAACAAGTAAAATATCAACCAGCTTTATGCCCTTATAAGAAATCACTGTTCTAACATGACAAGGCAGTTTGGTGGAGCATGATAAATTTATAAGAGATATAAAACGTGACAACATTATGTCTACAAAGATATTTATTGATCTCTTACATTATGTTTCGCACATTATAAGAACTGGTGTATTTCGCCTTTTGGATATGAAATCCAAATTTATGTTAAGGATTGGAACATAGTGAGGATTAAGAATTCAAGCTTAGCCCTTTCAATGTATTGAGATGGTAAATTTTCATTATGCAAACTGAAAGCTTTTGATAGATTATGTATCTCTATTGCCGTATTAATGCTACTCCCTGGTAAATCTACTATGCATCTGTTCTCTAATTGGACGATTTTAAAACTGTTGACGGCACTCGTTAATATTAAGTGTTTGTTATATTCAAGTTCTGACATTATATGTATATAAATATTGCTGATAACTCAATTGAAAACATATTTTCACACTCACACACATTTATATATACACACACATAATTATATAATGAATCTGTTTACGACGCTCTCGTACGGAACTATGTAGATACTATCAATTTTGGAATATAAAGGATATGAATTGAATATATATTTCTTGCCATTACTTTGTGGTTGTTGTTCTCAACAAAATTGCTTATAAGAACAAGGTTATTAAAGACATGATATACCAACCTCATCTAAATTCTATTGAACAAACCACTGTAGAGAGAGTTCATAATAATTAATTATCTAGATTGTGAAATCTATCTATCGAAGAAACATAAAAGTACACTACTATCATTTTTTGCGAATACAAGTAGATTTCATGTGCAATTATGCTTAAATTTTTGTACTGTTATTGTGATTATTTTACAAAGTAAGGCGGGTTAAAGTTTACATGACACGTATTTATCTACTAAACCTTTATATACATACACTTACAAATGTTAGTTTGTTAACATGCTTATTCGTGTATAAGAAGACACGGTGTAGTTGTTTTTCAGGTACAACTGCTTTAGTTCTTTTAGTAATTTGAGCGTTAGTAGCGAAGAGCCTATTATGACGTTACAGCTCATACATATGCATGTGATAACTTTTCTTTTCTCTTGAACAGTCATTATTTCTACTGGCGATAAAGATCGCTAGGAAATGGTGGATCATGTTTTAAGCAGATCTCACAGGATTTCCCGCGACGGCTTTGAACGTCATAAGCGAGGGCGAGAGCTTCAGTGATGTTATAAATTCACGCTTTTATTGAGTCAGGCTGAAAGTAACTACGGTTGAAAGGCTCAACAAACAGAACAAATACAGTGAGGCTGTACAGATGCGGTACGGTGCAGAATTCGTGTAATTGCTCTCCCATCAAACATGCCTGACGTGGCAGATTAGTTTTCTTTTCAAATTTTGAGGGAACAAACGTTTCTGAACGATTACAATATAGTTAAAATTTAATTTCAATTTGACTAATGGAATTATTACGTTTTTAGAATGTGCTAACGTCATATGACAAAACTTGATATGCATTAGTATATGTGAGAAATGAAAACTAAGCCCTCTTTAGATGATACATGTTAAGTAAACCTAACCTCAACATAAAAAATATAATGTAAAAAGCATCCTTGAATTGGACACAATCTATAAGTATCATTCATTCAGGTTAATGCTTCAATACGCGAAATATTAAAAGATACTTGACTAAATCTAAGGATTTAGAGCTAGTAAAAATGGCTACTACATTGTATGGAAAATACCAAGCGTTATCGTTTGATTTAAGATTCTTCTTTGCTGTTAGTTATAAACCTAAAAATTATACAGATACGCTCATCACACATACATAAGTTGTTTATCTTGTTCTTCTAATGAGGCAAATTTTAAATTCAAAATAGGAGTATTTTATTCACTATCTTTACGACCCATACGTAATATGAATTTATCTTATCAAACTAATAGCTTTACTATTATTGAGGGCAAAATATCCATTTCATGTACTCATGACTCTGTATATGAGTTTAACCAAAACATATATTTTCAGTTCCTGTGAGGCTTTAAACCAAATTTCCAGTCAAATATTCAATAACACGTTAAGCAGAATTAAGAACATATTTGCAAAAAAAAAAAAAAAAACTGTTTTGCAATCCCGTCACTCGGATACTCGAAACTTCAAAACCTATAATAATCTGTGTTTAAAGCAGTTTTGTATTCAAAGTGTTATGAATCCAGTTTAGTATTTTTTGACGTTTCTAAGCGTCCACGAAAAATTGAGAATGGAAATAAAATTATATTTCGTTTTTTTTTTGTTATAATCGTGATATTAATACATATTTTTGTATGTACTTAATCAAATACTACGTAAGTGGTCGTGGAATAGCCTGAGTAACATTATCAGTAATTGTTCCAAAATAATTAAACCCTCTTTAATTTATCGTTCATTGTTAGAAGTTTGAATTATACTTCAGCCTTCTGGTTTAAGCATATTTTATAAGCAGCGTTTTTGAGCAGCTATACATCCACTAAGGCCATTTCGCTAATGTATATCTTATTATTCTGTAGGTGACATTCACACCTCTTCTTACAGTTAACATTATCTCTACTCGACTGTCTTGTGTTTGAGAACGTTACATTAAAACGATATTGGAGCCTCACTACGCCATTACAGTCCATTTAATCACGTTCGTTTATATTCTTTGAAAACCTTGCTTGTTGACAACAGCCTTGTAGCATAGTTTCCATTCAAAGGGCTTCGTCGTAAAGCTGTCATGTTCAGATTACACCTCTCCTCCTTGCAGCTTTCCATAATCCATCCAGTCATGATGATAATGTTTTCCGAGCCTCTTTGCCAATAGTCCAGTCATAGAGAAATCCATAGGCGCTGCATCCGGTTAATTTCCATGTGTGCCTTCATATGGAATAACTTGAATACCAGTTTTATTCTGCAGCTGTTTAAGAGATTTGTGTCGCATTTTAGACAGATATAATTTTTTATTATGTTGCGTACTGTTGCGCTTGACGCGTGCACGGCTTTTATATTAACCTTTGTGGATTTTCATCTGTTAGGAAACGCCACACTTTGTTTACCATGAATAAAGTGCGAATTATTCTAGGTTTCTTTCTGGGTGGTCTCAGGGTTTCTACTTTATCCACATTACTTTGTTTTCCAGTGTCATTAAGTACAATGGATATCTCCATCTTGTAAGTCCTAAATTTTCAACCTGCATGCATTTTTACCGTATGAGTGTATAAATATCCTACATAGGAAAGGGTTTTTGCATACCCATCCTCAAAGTGAAAATTATTTGGTAACATGCTGTCTATAAGACGCCAGAACAATGGCAAAATATAGTTCTGATACATTTCGTTCTACCGCGTATTTACATCGACTGTTGTTGTCACACAACTTGCTGACTTACATAGTCAAATTGTTTTAATGTAACGTACTCAACCATGTATAAAGAGGCCTGACTGAAAAACTGATGCAAACTACTTTTTTGACACACTGTTCGCGTGGTAAGTAAAATAAAGAAAAAAACTCGATTCTATGGGATTACTGCTACAAATGACCAACATCTGCTCTCAGGTGACACCCCCATACTTTCTGCCTAGTCTAAAGAGTTATTTACGTGTTTAAATATTTTACATCTACAAGTCTATCAAACATTTGTAGGGAATGGCTTTCCTGCCATGCCTCTTTTTGTATTTGTAGTAAGGCGAAGTTATCTTTAAAAGTCTCTAATGCTGTTTCTTTGTTTAAGACAATCAGACTTAATTCGTTCTCCTTTTTCCCTTGTTTTGTAATGTAAAAAAAGGTAACTGCTAACGTGTACATTTTAAACTGTATTGTTTGTGATCTGTCTGTTTTTATCACGAACGAAGCCCATCTTCTATATGTTGGTACAATTAGATTTATAATAAAGTGCTTCATTTTCTAAATAACAAATTATAATTATAAGGTCGTTTTGATAAGATAAGCAGATTAAAAGCTCAAATAATAATTTAATAAAAATTTCGAAGATTGTTGAATTATGTACACTATAGAGTTGCGCACAAAACTGGCAAAGGTATTGTTAAAAAATACATATGCTAAGCTAGGCTTCAGAAAATCTCCTTTAACTAATAAAATAAATGTGTGTGTAATAATAAAGAACAGAGCATAATATAGTTTTATATCGTTTCTATCTTAGAAACAATCGCACTAATGCATTTATTTGTTTTCTAGGCACATTCAATTCTATCTCTGTCATATTTCTTACATCTAATTAACTAAAACCCTCAAAACCCATTAACTTTGACTTGGAAACCAATATGTAAATAGAAATTCGTTTTCTATGTCTGGATAAGTTGAGAAGATAAAATGCAAATAAACTTAGCATTATTCTTGAATTAATATATTCCCCGCATGACACAACGATGATTTTATTTTGAAATTATCACAAAATATTCCGTTATTAACTCTTAATGCAACTCATTGAATTGGCAAGATAGTTTCAGGGATTTCAAATGAAACCATGCATTTTTGAGAAAAGTAGAACAAATACATCAAGTTATAATCAACTTTAAATTACGTTTTTATTTTCTTTTATAACAAATAACTAACATATTTAACTCTATTTGATGCAATTTTGGTACTCGAAAGCACGCCTTACATTTAGTAACGTTGCTAAAATAAGTATTGTTGTTGTGATATGATACTCACATATATTTGTAACTAATATTTTTTTACAATTTATGTGAAAGTATCTTAATAATAGGGTATAGATTTGTCACTTTATTCTTCATTCTCTATATAATTTCAAACGTTTAGCTTAACAATGTCGACTTTCTATAAACCTTCTAGATTCAAAAGATTGTAATATTTCATTTAATTTGATTTAATAGTGCTCTTTAAATCATTTGTGTTTGACCGTTAATCTGTTATTTAAAATTTATTAATTGTTTGGTATTAAAATCTTCTTTTTTTTTTTGAAGAACGACAATTATGAAAAGGTATTTTAAAACTATTTATAATGCATTTAATGTTTTGGAACCACTTTTAGGTAGAGATTTTTCAAATATTTAGTTTTTCATTTCTGAACTACAATAAGCGCAGGCAATAGTAACTTCTCATCAATTTTAAATATGCTTTAAAAACTGTTAATTACGTTAACAATAAGTCTTTTCATTGCTTCTGTCAGTTTTATATAAGAACGTTATAAGCTATGTAAGGTAAAAAACCTTTTACAAATAAAACGTTATATTTCTTGATTTCAAAGCACTACTTGAAAACATGTCATACATGGATTTGCTTTTGATAAAAAAATCGATTTCTTTTCCTTCTTTGTCACTTGTAGAGTCAAATACTAGTTTAGAGAAAACAAGTTCGTACTTTTGTTTGTTCTTAAGCGAAAAACTACACAATTGGATATAAGAGTTCTATTCACCTAACGGAATCGAATCCCGGATTTTAACATTGCAATAGCGATTACCTCCCAAGTTTTTAAAAATGTATCGTGTGTGTGTGTTATAGGAGTAACAAGCTATTTGCTACTCTGATGTTTTGTTCAATATTGCGTTGAATTCAGCCAGTAAGCTTACAGTTGAATTTGTTGTTTGTATGTTGTTAAGCACAAAGCTATACCATGTGCTAACATTGCTGTGCCCACAGCATGTATTGAACCCATACTTGAAGTACTGTAAGCCCTCGGGTACGCCGCTGAGATACCGAGAGAGGAACAGAAATAAAATTTTATAAGCGCTTATATTTGATGTTTATTTTGATTAAAATCACATATTCAATTCAAACGTTTAGAAATAAATCGTAAGTCAGATTATCAGCCTTTTTTCATGTGCTCTACATATTGTTTTAGTGGTTACTTATTCACTCATTCTAATATTTAAATTTATATATGATTGTGGCATAGGGTTTAAACTACCATTTTTACATGACAGGCGCCGTGAGGGGTAGCTCGAGCCATCAAATCCATTATTTAGTTAATTCCTTTTGATATCGGTGTTTACAATAAATCTTTGACTATTCTTGCATAATTTGAGCCACATAATTTGACTTGAATAATAATTTATGTTTACTTCATAAATAACAACTCCATAAGCAGCAAATAACCCCACGCCGTTGTGACAGTCTCGTACGATTCTACTTATTTCGGAATGTATTTGATCCATTGAATCCCATGACAATTTTCTGAAAGTATGTTAGATAAACAGCATTTTGCATTCATCTTAAGATAACGTATTCCCACGTACTTAATCTAAATAAATATCTAGTTATATCCTACTTGCATTACTGTTTTATCAACGTAATTGAAGAAATTGAATAGCTTAAGCTCAGTTAGATATGTAAGCTTGCTTGTAATTTATTTTATGTATGTTTTCTAAACGCAAGTTGAAAACCTGAATTTATCAATTCTAGAATTGTAGTCGATTATTTGGTCGTTTATTTTTAATTTTTTTCTCAAGAAATAATTTGAATTAAGAATAAGCATAGATGAAATACACTAATTTTAATTTTAATTGTAAATAAATTGCGTTTTTATACCGAAATTGTTTTTCAAATATTGATTTAACTGGACAACTAACTACATTTATACAACATATTATAGATATTAGCTATTTATCAGCATATCTTATTTTGATGTTCAAGTTATGTTGTTAACTGCATTTTTCAAATACATGTTTAGAACTGTGTGATACGAAGGTGTTTTTAATATATTTTCGGTTATTATGAATAAAATGAAAATGAATCAAGATACTGGTTCAACTAACCATTTCAAACTTTTTAAATCCAAACGATGGGAATGATCTCACCAGCAAAGTTTTCTAGTTAAGTTTTACCCAATAATATAATAAATAATCCTTTGGTCTTTGCTTCATAAATAACTTCTAATTAAAAAGTACGTTTATGCAATTTACCCGAAATTCTTAAATGCAGCGATTTTTTTCCTCTTTCAAGTTAGAATAATTCTTCATGCTAGAGTATAACATGGGAACAATATAATAGGCATACTTTTAATGCAAAACATTGGTCAAACATCATACGTACAACTAACTTATACTGATTTTAATAGAAGTAGATTCTCTCTCTTCGAATGACAACGAACTTCAAAATACGTAATAAAAAATGCGTGCTAACATGATAAGTTCTGATACGAAAAATAGAGGCTCACAATATATATAACACAACTCTCACTAAGATTAGCTGAGAACTGCATTTTCCAGATAAGTCAACCCTCATTTGTACGTCAGAAATAATTCTCAATAGCTACTTTTCCGGAATTGATTGTCAGATGATAATTCTAAGATGTTCGTAATGGTTAGAGCAACAAGCTTAAGCGTAAAGTATGCATTCACTGCATAAAAAATAAATAAGAAGTAGCTTTATACTATGAGAAATATTTTAATACTCGGAGTCAGCAAGAATTCACTGACATATTTGGTTTTATACGAAAATGTAGAGCAGATAATAGCGAACCACAAAAAGAATATAATCCATTGTATAAAACAAAGCATCGTAAGTTCAAATCTTTCGGCAATGGACGAACTCGGTATTTCGAACTTTGTGTACCGATCTATGCAGGAATGTGCGCATATAAGTTTTCGCTAGATTTCACATATTTATTGACCATCAAATTATCGACTTGTTTCTATACTCCCCTACTAAAACTGACCTTTGTAGATTTGGCTATTTCTATTAAATTTTAAATTTATTTAAAGTATTATTTGGCAAAAGCACAATTATATCGTTTATTGTATAAAAGATATCAGTCTAATATTAGTATTCACATGTCATAAGAAATCAAATGTAATGAATAAATGACATTCAACCACTTTAAATGTATCAGAGTGACCTTATTATAACATATTGATTCACGACAAGTATAATATACTTTAAGAAAATAATTTCGTTAATGTTTTTACTGAATTAATTTGAATTTACAAAGCTACGTAATGGGCTAGCTGTGCTCTGCCCACCACGGGTATCCGGTTTCTAGCGTTGTAAGACCGCAGACGTATCGCTGTGCCACTGGGTGATTACTGGTAAGGTTTGTTTGTTTGTTATGGATTTCGCGCAAAGCTACACGAGGGCTATCTGCGCTAGCCGTCCCTAATTTAGCAGTGTAAGACAAGAGGGAAGGCAGCTAGTCATCACCACCCACCGCCAACTCTTGGGCTACTCTTTTACCAACGAATAGTGGGATTGACCTTCACTTTATAACGCCCCCACGTCTGAAAGGGCGAGCATGTTTGGTGTGACGGGGATTCGAACCAGCGACCCCCAGATTGGGAGTCGAATGCCCTAACCACATGGCCATGCCGGGCCTACTGGTAAGGAAACATGCTTTTATGAGAGGCTATCAGAAAATGGAAATGTCTTACGAAACATTACCTCTAAAATCCCACCATGATTAAATCAACTTCTTAAATGATGCAAAAGTAATTGTTATCTAACTGAAATTTATTTCTTGAGGTAAATCATATAGAAAATAGTTCAACTAATAGCTTGTAACGAATATAGTATTTGTCCTATTTTCGATGTTGGATGTAACTAAATAAAACAAAATTAAAATACATCTTAATTGAGTAACTCGTATGTGAAGGAGATATGTGTGGGTAAAAGGGAGGGCTTACGTTATAAGCCATCTCATGCTACATATAGTTCCGTTAAAATTCTAACACTATATTGAAGTAAAGAATTCAGAAAACAATCCTTACTATGATTTTACTGCTACTTAACACTAAGATACGTGCATTATCGACTGACTGTATGTAACTGCTTTTATACCTTGTTCATATACTTTGTAATAAACAAAAATAAAGTTAAAACAAATCTATTTATATATACATTATACAACAGATGGCTAAGAAGTAATGCATATTTTTTTTATCAATTGTTGAAATTGTTATGATTTAATCATTAACAGGAAATTGCGAAGAAATATAACTATATAGTTTAATATCACTCATCCTATTTTTAATTACAAATTTATTTTAGAAGAACGTATTAAAGGAAAATAAGTTTCAAATAAAAAATGGCATGGTGAATTCAAATGTTTTCCTTGAAATAATAGTAACATATAAAGTTTTACTAAGAAACTTACAAGATTTGCTTAACGTAATTTAAAACTTCTCATAATTGCTCCAAAAGTTTAATGGAAAGGCATTTTAATTTTGTAAAATAATGTTGTCTCGCTGTATTAAGATTAATATCTTATTAGTACCCCAATTTCTGCATACTGTGTAGTGAAGATAATATATAGAAACTTCAGATAATAATCGCTGTTAATTCAAAGGATACAGTTTCAAATCTGAGAGTAAATCAAATTATAAATCTCGATAGTGATAAATTAGCCTACTGCTCAGACACATACATTAATAAAATATGATTTTTTTTAAATCTTTCTAAAATTGTTTTATACTCAGTATGATTACTGATCATTTTAAGCAACAAGATAGTGTGCATAATTTGTTAATGAGGCACTAAATAACGTATTACGTCTGTCTTTGAGAGAATTGTTGTTGTTTTAACGCATAGGTACACCATAGGCAATCTGCGCTCTGTCCACAACGAGGAATCGAACCACTGATTTTAGCGTTTAAAGTTCGGAAAGTTACTGCTGATTCACTTGGAGACTAAGTAACGTTAACAGAATTTTTTTCTATATATATATTTGTAACTTTTAACATTGCTGAGAAGCTTATTTTAAAGAGTAAGGTTCAAATTGGCTTGACGAACCAGCGCCTTCCCTATCACATTATAGGATAAGAGCTAAAAACGAGGTAAAATGCATAAAGTTGTAAAGAAACATTATTGCATAACATAGTACATTAAATAACTAAGAATATTTTAATCAATACGTACTTTCATCTGTTTAATGAAGCAAATCTCCTAAAATATACTATTTTCAGCCACAAATTTATGATTTTTGGAAAAAAAAGTGTTTGAGCTTATTTTCTTTGCTTAATAAATATAACAAAACGACAATAAAATAACGTTACCATAGATGTGTTTCTAACTTCTAGATTTTTTTGCTAATAAGGCACAAGTTGAAGAAAACTAGAAGCAGAAAATTTTAGTATTCTCCTAAATATTAATTCCTTATAATATCATACAATTACGACATCGATGTATCTAAGTATGACAACTTATATTTCTAATTTTAGAAATCTGAACAAGAAATCATACATTTCATGATGTTAGCTTTGGGTGTGATGTTATAGTACACCTTTACTGCTTTCTATGAGCAATAAATGAATGGATGTAATGACAAGAAGGAAAAACAGTCATTTTAACGATTTGTGTAAGATCTGATGGTAAGAGACGCTATTTATATCTGAAAGTAAGCAAAGTGTTCTCAGGGTGAATTTGGTGTCGAGTAATGGAAGCGATTAGGTTGCGGAATAGCATACACCAGCTGGGTTCTTCACATGATTTGAGAGACATATTACTTCGACAGCCCCATTTACCATCAACCTCTCAGCTGTATGCAGTTTTCTTTTACCATAATAAAAACCTCTGAATGTTTTTGACTTTCTTGGGCAGCAGCTTTTAAGGGAAAAATATAGCGAAATAGATTAATTACAGGAAGAAATTTCAAAATAAAAATATGAATATAAAAGACTCATTAAAGTAGCTTTTATCCCTTGTTATGGTATACAAACTTTATTTTATCATTTTGAATATATTTGTTTATTCTGAATCTAATTGGGAAAATAATTGTCCCAGCAATGGTTAAATATATGTTGTTAACCAAGAAGTACAATAAATAAAAATATAAATGACTGATCATACCAAAACGTTAATAATAATAATAGTAAATTATTGTATATTTCAAAAGACCCAGAAGTTCGAGCGCTTTCAAACAGTTGACAATTACTTTTCGGAAACCTAACCTTTTGTACACACACTGTAATGAAGACAACACACAGAAACTTCAGATATTATTCAATTTAGTCTTATATTCTGTAATGCCTGACTTTATACCAGTCTCACTTTTGCTAATAAAGCACAAAATGAAGGACAACTAGTAGCATAAATGTCCAGCTCAATCTAAACTATTAATTCTTTATAATATCATACAGTTACGACGATGATATGTTCAAGTACGATAAATTACTTTTTTCATTTTAGGAATCTGAACAAGAAATTATGCATTTCATGATATTATCTTTGCATGTCAGTGATAAGTTTTTTTCTGGGGAAGAATAGTCAACTAATCGAAAGCGCTCGAGCTTCTGAGTCTTTTGAAACATACTTAACTGTTTTTGGTGATCTTTTGTACTGACTCTCTCATCATATAACTTATTAACTTTATCAAAGTAGTTTCTAGCCTGAGTCAAAATGTTCATGTAAAGAAAATATAACAATGTGTTTGAGATCGAGAAATAATTCAAATAATTTTAAAATATAAGTGAAATTATTTTAACTAAACCAATACTTATGGACAACAATATCTCAGAGCTACCTAGCTATGAGACTACGCAACACAATATTTGAAACATGTGCTAGATGGTTACTCTTATTTTATTATAAACAAATTCCGCTTCTCTTTTAACATAAAATTGTTTAGTAATTATTTTCAATACTTAAATATTCTTTTTATCACATTTTCTTTAAAATGCAAGCAGAGTAAAGGATAACAATGATAAAAGATTCCGTCAGAAGGAATATAAAAGGCCCGTATCAGGCTTGGATGAAACTGCGCACTAATGTAACGACCGATTGATATATCGCTTATGACATGTTGTCTCCCTTCTGCGACATAATTTCTAAAACACTTGAACAACAACAACAACAAAAAGTTATATATTTATTAATAAATCCGACTGTGTATAAAACTTATGGGGTAGTTGATGGAGGTACTTGCATCATTTTATTTCTTGATGGCGACCGGTGCGACAGAATGAGCGTAATGACCATTCAGTTGACACAAGCGTTAGTTTTGTATAATATGTTCAGCATATACAAATGAATATGCAATATTCTAATTTAGTCATCTGAATCATGAGCACCATTTACGACAACGGAGTTCCATTCCTGATTAGCTGCGCCATCCAGGTATATTCTGCTCACGTGATTTTGAAAAGGCAGGGACGTGTCCTGGCGACGGTGAAAGTTTGGTGGTATCATAAGACAATTAAAACAAGAACACCGCATTCCATTGTCCTTCACATTGATAAACATAGATAGTTCCAGCTACAAGGAGAAAAATGCGACCGTCCCTGTAACATGTAAATCTACATGTATAAGTGGTATAAGTAAACCGTACCAGGGCTAAAAACGTTATAAAACTTTCAAGACTGTAGCTTTGCACGTTTCACAATGTGGGTAACCTTAGCATTGCGTATCTTCCATCTCGTTTCGCGATATCAGCTTCATTGTGCGCTTCTGAATCCTTGGGAGATCAAGTTCTACATGGAACACGGAGATGGAATCTGCCACAATTTCGATTTATCAATTCCATACTCTACAGAGAATCTTTTCAACTCAGGGTAAGGCGTTTTTCCGTACACTTCCTTTCATAAAGCACATCTTTGGAGCATATTACCACCAACGTGGCTTTTACCAGTTACTATACTTTTATGTTTTACCAGTTGGCACATTTATGGGCGAGTGGTCGGCAGAACGACATTTATGTTAATACAGGGAAATATAATTATTCTGTTAAAACGTCATCTTCACTTGCCTTTTCATATTTACGTAAAACTAACAAATATTATGTATTTTTCATTAATAGATAATGTATTTGAATATTAATATGAATGTTTCTAAAACATATAGGAAATACTATAGACGTTATGTTAAAATTCAGAATGCTTTACAGCGTTAGTATAATATAGTAACACATTTTC
This sequence comes from Limulus polyphemus, assembly GCF_000517525.1. Classification (NCBI taxonomy): domain Eukaryota; kingdom Metazoa; phylum Arthropoda; class Merostomata; order Xiphosura; family Limulidae; genus Limulus; species Limulus polyphemus. Next base: position 597,705 of record NW_013665612.1, read on the forward strand.
ATTAAAGCAACGGTCAAAGATTGTTCCAATATTTATAGCGCACGAACTGTTCATTAGTTAGAAGTAAGAGGTTTATAATGTGATTTCTAGGGCAAAACGAAAGGGTTATTAGTTTGATAGGATAGGAATGAAACAGTGCAAATGAAGTGTTAATGTAGAGATTTTAGTACAAAAAGTTATAGAATGAAGCATGTAGTTTTTCACAAATTACATTAATTGTTACAAACCATGCTATGAAATAAAATAAATATTATGTTTTTGATGTTTTCTAAAATATGAAACAGGCCCGGCATGGCCAGATGTAACGGGCGATTGACTTACAATCTGAGTGTCGCGGGTTCGAATCCCCGTCCCATCAACATGCTCGTCCTTTCAGCCGTGGAGGCGTTATAATGTGACGGTTAATCCCATTATTCGTTGGTAAAAGAGTACCCCAAGAGTTGGCGGTGGTTGGTGATGATTAGCTGCTTTCCCTCTAGCCTTTCACTGCTAAATTAAGGATGGCTGGCGCGGATAGCCCTCCTGTAGCTTTACGCGAAATTCAAACCAACCTGAATCTACATTCTCCAGAGAGAATAATTTCATACAAATACAACATCAATGCGAAGTAGTCAATAAACAATATTAAGTGTAATGGTCCTTACATTGGCAAAACTATACTCCAATTACACCTGTGAACATATGGGAGTATCAAGCAGAGCTGATAAACAACTATCAAATCCCCCCAGACTCCGCAATTCGCACACATAGTGAAAACAGCAATCAACCCATCTTGATTAAAATTTTTCAAAGTCATCTCATCTGGATCATCCAATATTGAATTTTTAATTAAAGAAAATTTATCTATTATAAATGAGCTCCCAACTTTAAGTTTGTTTGCTTGTTTGTTTGGAATTTCGCGCAAAGCTACGCGAGGGCTATCTGCGCTAGCCGTCCCTAATTTAGCAGTGTAAGACTAGACCAAAGGTACCTAGTCATCGCCGCTCACTGCAAACTCTTGGGCTACTCTTTTACCAGCGAATAGTGGGATTGACAAAATAGTCACATTATATAACGCCCCCACGACTGAAAGTGCGAGCATGTTTGGAAGGATTCGAACCAGCGACCCTCAAATTGCGAGTCAAGCGCCCTAACCATCTAGCCACGCCGGGCCCCAACTTTAAGTAATAACACAACTTCGCTACAATTCAGCCTGTTTTGAATAACTTGTATAATATTCTTATAATTGTTGTATTGTCCTTTTCTTTCTTCTTCTTTTTTTTTTTTTTCAATTGACTACATCCTTTTTCTCTATATTTTAATTACTCTTTATAAAATGTTGGAACTTTAAAAATTTTTGTACCTAATATTTTACCTTATTCAGTATAGCTTGCTGAAGATGGGGCATGTACATTGCAAAACGTTCAAGAATTAAATGCTTGCTACCGTACACACACGTATCAAACGTTTGTTGTTGTTGCCGTTCTGTTGTTCATCATTAAACTTCGATTCCCGTTGAATGAAACTGTTACAATTTTAAGTAATTTGTTTGAAAATAAAGGTCTGCTTTTATTTTGTTAATCGTTTGGTTGGAATATATAATATTTTTTTTCCTGAAACTATAACCTTTGTAATTCTGTCAGATAAGGTCTAACGTTTATATATTTATATTTTGATAGAATGAAAGAAATATTATGGAATTAAAGAAAAACTAGTTGTGTGAAAAAATGAGACATAAGCACATTCGATATTTTCAAGTTATATACTTATACCTCATTTAATGCAAACTATTTTTCTTTTATTCCATATTATTTTCTACGTCACACGATACGCAGTTGAAGCAATTTCTCGCGTGTGTCATAGTATTTTACAGTCCTGATAATACGAGTCCATCATAGTTGAAGCTGGTGCAGTACTCTTCAGTTGTGGTATATTTCTAAAATTCAATACTTCATGTTTCATCTCCGGACTCCTAACTTCTGGCGGTAAACCATATAGATTGTCTTAAAGGGCTAGACCCAGGTGGTTGTGTTATAAGATGCTATGTATCTGTTTCTGCGGCACTTCGGTAATATGACTGTTAATATAATGATTAACTTCACAAGGAGATTTAATACAGTAATTTTCTTTAAGAACATTCTCATTAAAATAAAACTTGGTGGATTTTTGTTTATTTATGTTGTTTAGATTAATTACTAACTTTATAAAGTTCAACTTTCAGATCTTCTTACATCATACAGATATATATCTGAATACTTCTAGGGTATTAAGAGGCAAAAATTAAAAAAAAGTTATGGCAGGATATAACAAAGATTTATTGTTCACTATGTACATATTTTCGGCGTTTTCGACTAACATAAATCATAAATACTCTTTGCGTGATCTACAGATATATTCCCTATATCATGGCGGATATGACTATGACATTGATGAAAATGGTACAATGTTACATTTATTGCTAGAGTAAATTGTGCTATTTGAAAAAAAAAAGTGTAAGAGAATGAATTCTGGACACTATACACGTTGTTTTACCTTATATCTGTGTAATAATTTACGTTTTTATTTATCATTCTAACAAATTCAAGATCGGAAGAGGTAGCATACTCGTGGTTAATCCAAATATAGCAGCCTGTGAGAAAGGTTATGTTGATGAAACTGAAAAAGGTTTTAGCACGAGAATATCTGAAAATAAGAAAAACATTACAAAATCAAAGATAAACAAAATATTCACTACAATACATTGACTATCCTTAAATGTGAAACTATAGCAGCGGCATGAAAGTTTAGCATAATGGCAGTGTCACACTAAACTATCTCACTCTTCTAGTGCTTTACTTTTAAAAATGGAAAAAAATTGCTATATGTATTAAAACAAACATTATATTTAAAGAGTCCATTACTGTAGTGTCAATGCTAATAAGCTCAGATTCTTGAAAGCTACTCTAAAATAATATATTTATTCTTTGCCGTTTCGTCGTCTATCTCCCATTCAGTTTTCTGCCTATAGGAGTTTACAGATTAACGCGAGGCTTCAACAAGAGTATATTTTAAATCTACGTTCTCTATAGGCAAGGGAATACAATTTTGCAGAAAGATTGATAAAAGCTGTAATGAACTGTTTCAGACGCACTTTAGAAGTTTTCTCATGCATCTAACAACTTTTTGGTCGCTAAGATGTGTGCAAGTGTGATCTGTATATAAGAAAAATATATTCCGTAGGGCTTCTACTTACAAAAGATGCTCATAAATAATGTAAACAGTATAAATATTTACATAGTTTTTGTATAAATTTTTTTCGGCTTCACTAACATGTTTGATCTGACTTCTGAAAGATTAAGTAAAGCTCTTTGTAAACTTTTTTGTTGCACTGGTATCATCTTTACAAGGAAATGTAATTTACTATTTATATAACTTCTTTGCATAAGTTTTTAATGACGCAGAATATTTTCAAAATATAAAAAATATGATCAAGGTATCTACTCAGAATATAACATAAAAACATCTATAATTTACCGGTCTTGGGTTAGCATTTTCTTAATTCTGTGTATTATCGTGACACAAAGACAACAAATATAATTTATAGAACTAAAGCAAGCAGAATACCCCGTGTCTGATGTAGCAGAAAAAAAATGTTGTTTCTTGATGAATTTCCTCGAAAAGCTATTTGCGCAAAAAATTGTTTATTTGCTTTGTGTTTAAGTGCAATGCTACACAATCGGATATCTGGGGCATGCCCATCGCACGTGCCGAAATTGTAACATTATCAGAATTCAAGCTTACAGCTGAACTGCACCATAGTACAGCCATGTGTTAAGAATTTACATAATGCGTGGTTGTTAACCAACCAATTAGGTAATACCACGCCAGCATAAACGTACATATTGTCATATTATTCCAAGCAGTTCATAATCCCTCAAGCTTACAGCTGAACTACATTATAGTACATTCCAGTACTAAAAATAGTTTATTATGTGACTGGTGGTTATCCAATAAATAAGATAATGCCACATCAATATGATGCCTATGAAAATAGGAATATATGCATATTATATCACATTCAAAGAAAGGTAAGGATGAATAACCAAGAAGGATATTATAAATTATACTCAAACCAAAAGGCTAAAATGAGCATTAGACTTCAAACAATGTGATGAGCAATATGGATGAGGATGCAGATTATAGCTGATCCAAATTCAACTCCTTTGTCAACTAGTGCTTTTGAGAACTAGCGAATCACGTGTGGAATCAGAAAATGCAATTAAACAATACAAAAAAATAATACTTTTATGATGTTTTGCCAGTAAAGCACATGGAAATTTTTTTATGCAATAAAACTTTTATTGTTGATAATATAAAGGGTTCAGTACGTTAAATCAAAACGATTTGCATATACAAATCAGTAAATGACATGACTCCACAACCGACATATAGTGATGAAGGAACGGAATGTACAAGAAATAATTTTAAAATTGTTTTGCATTTTGTTAGTAGTGTGATTCCTCCGAGAGCTGATCGTGTTAATTAAGGAAATATATCTAACAGCCCTTTCCGACACTAATTATTTATACACTTAGTCCATATAAATATGTTCAACTTGGGGATTTAGAATTTAAAAGACGGGATATCCATTGCACTTAATGAAAGCGGGAAAAAAAGTTATGTGAATAAACTTGTGGCACGAATATCATCCGCACAGAGGCATGAAACAAGTCGTACCCAAGGTATGGTAAGAAAAGTGAGGTATCTTATAACAGACGTTAACCCATTAACACAAAAATCAATGGTTGTCCACATGTCCCAGAAAACAGTACACTGTATAATCAAGAAAGATCTCTCTCTGGGAAAGCAACACAAGTCACGTGTACATAAGTTGTTTCCACGAAATATATGTTCAACCATCACATACATCAAAAAGTTGGAGAAGGAAGCGTATGTGTTTGCTTTTCATGTGAAGGTATACCATTCAAGTCGTCAGATGCAGCACCTATAGATTTATATTTGATCAAACTGTTGAAACGGAAGTTGTAAAACTCGTCATTCTACGATAGATAACTTATAGAAAGCTGTCATGTAGTAGTGGTGTGCTTTTCGCATGGCAGTCTTATGACAGAGTTTTTTTGAAATAGAAACTACGCTGCAGGACTATTGTTCAGATGCAAGGCCATTAAATAGAACATGACCAGACCTGGCGACATGGAATCTAACGATGTGGTGAGCCTCTAAATTCGTTTTAATATAACGTACTCAACTTTTGTATAAGCGGTCAAAGTACAAAATCCAAACTATTCATGATGTTTAAGCAATATAAGACACTCCAGTAGAGAGACTGCCAATGACCTAACTATAAGTACAGGTGTGATTGCTACTTCTAGAACAATAAGATATACATTAGCATGAAATAGCCGTTGTGGGTGTGTAGCTGCTCAAAAATGATGTTTATAAGATATAGTTAAATCAAAAGGCTGAAGTGGTCGTCAGACTTCAAATAATGGACAATAAATTACAGAGGGTGTTCTTTAAAAGCGACTCAGTTACAAATTGCTTAGAAACAATCACTGATCGTTTGTTCCACGGCCGTGTGGAGAACGTTGTTAAGATCAGTATCTAAAGAAGTATGCTGTGGGACAGATAAAAGTGTGAGGCGAATCTCAGTGAAAGATTTTAGAGATTTAACCAAAATTAATGGACCTTAACAGTAGAAATCCACGATCATATTCTTATCCATCATTTCATTCCCTCAGGAACAGGACCTGTTAGTCAGAGAAAAATTCATCATCCTGTAAGACTCTGATCCTAAGCATAGAGCAAGATGCTAAAACGAAGAAACACTTGCAACCAAGATATGAATATGCTGAATACTGTATAGGCTTATATAGGCTTTAAGGATTTCTTTCCTCATCTGCTTTTATTTTATTAATAATAAAGTATATTTCTCCCTTTTTTGCATTAAAGTGAACACACAATTCTTTGCGTGAGAAAAAAGTGAAAACTGACCTTTAAAGCAACAATGTTTTTAAAAGTCATTTTGTTTGAAATTAAGCAAACTGCATTACTAAAACTATAAATATTAGAAAAATCATACTATTTGTCTGAGAAAAAACAACTCGGATCAATTTCACTATTTTGGAAGTTAAAGATTCACTAATTATTGTATCCTTTTCGAGTATCTCATGTGGCGTAAAGTTGCATGTTTGTTTGTATATTATTTTCATGCTAGAACGTAAAGAAAAAATTGCCTAAAAACAGCATTACATTTTTAAAAAACATCTGTTATATATGGTGTACATATGGTATAATAATTCGAATTTCTAGACATAAGCTTAGTAAAGTAAGTTTTTTCAAAATATCTAAAAAACAAATAATTTGTAATTTTTATTTATTTATAAGTTAATATGCAGAAATATCCAGAGATATAACAGTGCTGTGTAAGTTTGGCTTTCCAAATTGTTAGTGCGACCCTCATAATGTATTATGTCAAATAAGTACTCGAACAATAAAGCTTCTCGACATATTACGAATTTTCTAAAACTAATTGGCGTGATTAAAATAACATATTCTTATACACATCATGTTCTATTAATACTTGAAGAAATGTTTTGTGAAATAGTCAGCTACGCAATTTACTATAATTTTTAGTAAAATATATATAAGCTTTTCTGACTGAATTCGAAACCATCTTAATTGTATATTAATAAAAAAAATTATTTAAGCCAGCTTACTTTTTCTGATCTATTAAATATTTCAAGCCAACATTGAATTACTTATGCATCATTCATAATTGTGACCTATTTATTTAAATAATATATATATATACTTAACTATAATTCTTTCGAATTCTGAAAGAAAGAAGAATCTTGGCTGACAGAAGTTATATTTTTTTTACAAATTTCACCTTTAAAATATTTATTGAGTATTTGTGCATAGGAATCAAATAAAACTTTAGAAGGAAAATATAATGAACATACTTCTATGGTTTCATTATATATGTAATTCTAAACACAATTTTAAACCACATTCGTATGAAGCTAACAACAAACGAAATAAAAACCAAAACTAACAGGTTTGAGGACTGCGTATTGCTAAGCATCTCATATTTTCTGTGTGAGTTATTGCTCTCAGCATCTGTTAATCACAAAACATAATACCTAATTATTTATTTTACAAAACCATCATAGAATCGAGTAGGCTAATGTTATATTTTAGGCTGAACACAATATTTGTTTTTCTCATAACATAATTTGTTTCCAAAGAATTAGCATGGTTTCTATAATCTATATAACACTTGTATTACTTAAACTATTTATTTTAATTCATTTACACATCATTTGTTATTTTCGAATGGTCCATTATTGGAACTTAGTTTTTTATCGTTTCATAATAAATGCTTGTCTTTGTCGAAAACAACACTGAGGAATTATATTGTAGTTAAATAACATATCCCAGCAAAATCTCATAGATGTAATATTTAAAAAATTACTAATATTTTTGATTCGTATTAGGTAGTTTCTTTTTATAGGAGCAAAAATAAAAACAATCAAATATATACGATTGTTTCATGAAAAGTTTATTAAAGCAAATATTTAAAAAAATACAAGGAAACAAGCGACACACAGCCTTTTAAGATAATTCATTCTTGTCCATTCCCTTTAAATATGATTTTATATGTTTAGGGATGTTATTATTTTATTTCAGTCCCCTCTGCAACAGCGGCAAGTCTTCGGATTTACAACGTTACAATCAGAGGGTTCAATTCCCTTCAGTATAAACAACAGATAGTCCGATGTGGCTTTTCTATAACAAAACATACACCTTTTTATTTAATTGTTTATAACTTTTATTGACTAGATATAAGTGAGTGCAGTCGAAAAAGAAAAGTGAAGATATTATGAAATGCATTTGGTATTTTCTTTGAAACATGTGCTTATAGTATTGATAAAACAATATCTATTGTTAGTTGTACCATATGAAGTTGACGATAAATTTGGCATTCGGAAGTAACAGAATCAAAGAATAAACTATAATCTTTTCCCAAGACATATCAATTGTATAAATAACCTTTCACGTCTACAGTTATACATTTAAAATCTTTTAGAAGCTGTAACTATTATGGATAATTCGAGAACTTTTTTGAACTGCATTATGTTTAGAAAGTGTCATTTAAAGAAATTAAATATTATTTCAAAATTTACACTATATAAATAACGCTTTTTCTGCCTAGCGTGAAATACTTAGTGTACATTTTTCGTGAAATTATTCATGCAATATGATTCAAGTACACAGGTTTAAAATTTTCTCCTTATTAAAGTAATGAGTATAGTTTTTCATGGGGGGGGGGGGGAATTCTATTGAAACCGAAGCAACCCTTCGCTTTTCATTTAAGTTAGTTTAAGTTGTAGCTAAGCAACTTCTGTATAGCTATGAAAAGTTCATCTACTTATGGTGCTTATTGCAATCATCAAAGCAAAGCAATATGTTATGACCACATACATATGACTCCTACTTTTCGCTTCAAATACCAGTCTGGAATGTATTTAATATCTACTTCCAGGCCTGGTGATTTTTTTGGAACTAGTGAATGAGCCTTAGACCATGTACTTTGCTAATGTTTCATCTTATTAATTCTATTCGTGTGTTTTTCATTTCAGTTTTGTGATGAAATATCATCCATCCAGAAACTATCTTTAGATCTTTAAGGTATTTAAAAGCAAGCTATTACTGGAAATATCATAAACAAGTTGAATATATACATATCTTTTATATATACTATCCGTATCAGATTTTAGAAAATGCTCAGGCCATGATGTACTATCTTTAATATATAGAACTTCAACGTAACTTCAGTATCAGAGAGTAAAATGTATTAATTTTCATTTTCTGAAACACTGAACGCTCCTGCGAACATGTTAATTTTCATAAAGGCATAATGTTATAGACAATTTTAATAATACAAGTTGGATAACTTGAGTATGTTTAAAGAAACCGTCTATTTCAGTAAATATTGTAGTTACAGATATTGTAACACATAGCCTGCCATTTGAATGCTCTCCACATGCTCGACTTAATGGCTCTGTCATGGGTACATTTATTAATGTATAGTATATTTGTATAAGAATTCCACATATATCTTGTAAGTATTTAACACAGACTGGCCACCCATTGATGCTGTTATATTAGTCGTTTATAAACTTAATTACGTTTATCTACTTATTCACACCATATGTTTAGTAACAATTATAAAATGTTCTTTTGATGCTCTGTAAAAAGTAATTAAATGCCACTTTATTAAATTTGCTAAGATTTAAATTTGCAGTGAATGTTTATCGATTACCAAATTGATAAGTAACCAAAAAGATTGGCTTGTTGCGAACAATAAACTAAGCTGGAAGTATTACAAACGTAGAAGAATTATATTTCAAAAATTACAATGCTAAACCTAATTGTTTAACTTCTTTGGAAACTCCTGTATTACTTCATGAAATAAAAATTACCAACTGGTGAAGAAGAAATAACTAATTCCTGATATGTTTTAAAACATGCTTGTATATTTATTTTAATTTGGTAACAATTGCAGTGTGTTTTAAAAAACATGCTTATATATTTATTTTAATTTGGTAACAATTGCAGATTGTTTTAAAAAAGATGCTTATGTATTTATTTTAATTTGGTAACAATTGCAGAGTGTTTTTGAAAGATGCTTATATATTTATTTTAATTTGGTAACAACTGCAGATTGTTTTACTCATATTTCAGTAATATCAGCGAACTTAACAGCAGTTGAAGATCGCTCTGTTGTTCTACCCTGTAATGTAAGTTTCCCAGCTGAAAACGACGCCATCTCTTTAGTTCTCTGGTTTCGTGGAGATTCTGGTGTACCAATTTATAGCCTAGATGCTCGCAACGGCTCAATCTACAAAGCCTTTCATTTCTCTGACGACATCCTAGGAACACGTGCCTACTTCAATCTGACCTCGAAACCCCCACTATTAAAGATAGAACCGGTCAAAGAAGAGGATGAAGGAGAATATGAATGTCGGGTGGATTATCGACGAGCACGTACAGAAAAGTGGAGAGGCCACTTGAGAGTGATTGGTAATCCCATTTTATCTCTTAGAAACTCTTGCTACACACAATGATCCTTTAGAGATGACAAACAGCTATTCTTGTTTAATCAAAGGTATATGAGAAAACTAAAAACAAATTGAGCCATAGAAATGATAACGCATAAATTATTGCGTATTACATATTATAATACGCCTAATAACATTTCATATTCCATATTATCATATGCCAAATACTTCTTTTCTTTTACCATTTGTAAATTTCTCTTTCACGGTTACTTTTAACAGTCTATATATATACTTGACAGTAGTTTATAAAATTATCAATCATACTCAAACGAGTATCAAGTTTCAACAATATAGTAAAATAGACATCATTCATACACATTATGACTGCCTATTGTTTACACAGGTCTTTACATTTATGTTATTGCAAGATTTTCTACTAATTTATGAACGTTTACACCACTTTCTAAATAAATTTCAAGTAAAACATTTCAGATCTTCCCACAGTGAGTACACAAAGTTGGCTTATCAATGGAACTAAGAAATTTTAATATGAATGTCTGGTAATAATATCAGTTCCTTTCTACTCAGCGTGAGTTACAGTTAAATTTTTGAAATATTTATCGAGCTTTACTCTTTCATAACTTTGCTCAGCGTTAAGTGTGTGAGTTTTTATTCGGGGCTCGATCTCTGCATTAGGGATAGTCAATTGTTTTACTTTTAAGATAAACATACATAATATGTATCATGTACTTTGGTTTATTAATATTTCAGGCTATTCTGATAAACTCATTATATCTACAAAAAATATGAAATAGAATTTAAATGAATGTTCCTAGTTTTGTTATGCGGATAGGAAAATAATAACATCATTCGTAGATTTTAAATATGTGCGTGAAAAATAGATTTCAATTTTACATTACTTTTGATGTGTAATGCGCATTTGAGGCAAGTTATCTTTCTTTTTAAAAGTGATAAGATTGGCTTCTGAATGAAATTCAACAAACCAGTTTAATTTTTTTATCCTTATAATGATGATTTGAATGGAACCTGACGTTAATTTATTTTAATGAGAAAATCTATTTCAGTTCCTCCAAAAAATGTTGTTATCATGGACCATGAAGGAACACAAATAGAAGGAATTATCGGGAGATTCAATGAAGGATCATTTCTGTCATTATCCTGTGAAGCTGAAGGTAGTGAATTAAGCATTATTTCACATTAAGTTCCTACTATCAAGTGACTGAACGCATTTTACACTCTGGAAAAACGTGTGCGTACCTGTGACTCGTGTTACGTATTGTAATTTCAAATGGTCTGAAACCGAGCTAAATAATACTTTAGCTTTAGTAGTTAAATTGTACTTTGGATTTAGCAGTTAAGTAAAATCTGATATATAGTCAGTTTATGATATTTGCCAACAAGATTGATACACATATTTCTTTTTTAACACAAATTCGTTTTAATATAAACACAACAATACCAGTTACAATAACAGTTATTACAAATAGTTATTACAAACAATGATTCATATACAAAAGTTTCACAAAATTACAAGCAATATAATGTCTTCTTTCTAGTCTGAAACTTCCTTGATATTTTATCGAGGGTTCACGATGAGCGAGTTAACTACTAGTTGATGTAGGGACAATTCGCTTAACGGGAAGCTAGCTAGCTTTGTCCTCTGTTATTTACCGGCCACACACGTCGAGTTTTCCACGGTGAATTTATATAATGTTATCGTAAAATGTTAATATCCAATGATAATCCACTGAAGTTAAACGATTTGTAGTGTTCCAACTTTGTAAAGGTTCCTGGTCAAATATCTGAGGTTTTCCCATTGGTAAGCGTTATAACAATCACAGTTATAGCCTCCAAAGTTTATAGTACACTGACTATAGAAAACTAATAATAGACACTCTCTTTTGGCGCGTCGTGTTGGTTATATTTATAGGCGTGTGGTGGTTTTCTAGAAAATTCAGATTACGTAACAATACAAATTTAAGCGTTAACGTACATACAACTGTTGTTGATTCATACTCTCGAGAATCTTCTACAACTTTGGAGAATAGGCGGGAGTTCCCAATATAT
>NW_013665612.1:610572-618433 GCF_000517525.1 Limulus polyphemus
TAAACTTCATCTAAACAAACGTTGATATTAAAATAAATATATAATAACAAATTCTTTACACAATACAATAATTCTAATGACATATAATTTTCAATTTATGTGCAAAAAAGTAGGTTTATCTAAGTAATACATAAGCTATAAATTTTACTTTACATGTGGTGAAAATTGCAATAAAAAATAAAAGTTAATAAACTAAGCGCTTGTAAGATAACCCTGTATTTCTTTCACGCACATTGCTCTTCCTTAAAATATTAATAACATACAACTTTATGTATTAGCTTAATCATATACAGGTCTGGAAATGTGTAAAGCACCAGTTAATAAAATAAACATCGAATTATATGGAAAACGTATATTGAAAGCTTATTTTGTGTGTCCAATATAATATCAAAATGGCAAATGACAAATTACATTAAACAGACGAACTGAAAGGTTTGAGAATGGTAAGTAATTTAATCATAACGATTTAAAAAGCTTCAAATTTTATTTACTTATTATTTAGCCAAATAGTTAAATACTGCAATCACGTTTTGCTTAACTCATTTGCTAAAAATAAGTACCCCTATTCAATATAATTTTAGTTTGAAATGACATTTTAAGTTCCTATTAAGTTATATATCATAATTGTTATTAAATCTAACAGACAAAACTAGTAACATTATTTTTAAACATTTTGGGGTATATATATACTGATTTTTCTTTTTTAAATTATTTTCAGTCTAGTTATCTATGTACCTGTAAATATACAAAAAAAATTATAAATACTTTCATGTTATTTTTTTAAGTTCCAGTAAGCACGTCAACTAAAGCAAAGCGGTCCAGATGGCGGATTTCTAACGAGTTAGATTAGATCAATATGTTATCGTCTCACGCTTTGAAGCCTTGTGAATCTGAGCTGATGTTTTAATTTCGGCACCATAACTGAAGTATTTAACCAAAACAGTCTATTTTTCTCATTAGTAGTTTTTCAATAGTTTTTGTGCATTTGCAGCACAAAGTTATGTATTCAACAATACTAAAATGAATATTTTATTTCATTCAATATGACCAGTAATTTGTAAATTTAAATATTTGATTATGTTTTATACCACTAACAAAAGTAAATATTTACTTAGAATCAGCTATAAGGAGTTATTACACACACATTTATGTTGCAATGCTACAGAACTCTTCCCATGAACAAGATTATGAAAATGAATATATAGTTTTGAGTTGCAAAGTAAAAGTTTTTAATTATATTATGAAATAGCAAACCAGCTATAAAGTTCACAATACAGGATTTTTTTTTCTGTGATGTAGGAGACCCAACTCCAGCTGTCACGTGGTGGAGAGACTCAGCCCTGCTGGACGATGATTACAACCTGACCCCAAGAGGAATTGTTCGGAATGAGCTGTTAATCAAACGTCTCCAGAGAGATCACTTGATGTCAGTGTTGACGTGCCAAGCGTCTAACTCCGACTTTAATGTACCGGTGTCCAGATCAGTAACACTGGATTTAAACCGTGAGTACTATCACTCCAAGGTGTAGGAAAATATAATTTTATGCATTATATTGACTACATTAAACTATAGCGTTTAAACCTGCTTATTAAAGAAAGGGACGTTTTATAATATGAAAATTATTTGTTTCAAGAGATTTATTCGTTCTTTTTTGCAGTATTGTAGAAGCTACGTAAATGTTTTACTATTCTCTTGTAAATATCAGAAATCTGAGATACATATGGCTTTTCCGTAATGCAGAATAATTTATGAGAAAATGCGATATAAAGATAACAGTAAAATTCAATAATATTTTCGAAGATAGAAAGATAAAGATAGAACATGTTTTAACATTTCGACCAACAGCTTTAATATTCTACGAAATGTAGAAGCATTAAGCATCTTTTATTATCTACAGTGGTGTTTTAAGAATGTCACTTGCACCTTGTACAAATAAATATAAACATTTATATTAACGCTTCTCTTGTTAATAAGATAACAAAGATGAAAGCATCATTTAAGCAGCAAATGATGGTGTATTTTTCTGATTACAAAGAGGAAATGATAAGCCAATTTTCTAGTCAGAGTTGAAACTTCAGTTGCGCTTTTGCATTAAATGTCACGTACTTGTCCCCATTTATTGTAATTCAAGTACAAAAAACTGTACGAATCTGGCGGTATCATTCATTGAAAAAATATTTGTGTATTTGTCTAATAAAGTGTATCTCAGTGTAGTTCAAGAAAAGTTTTATAATTGATTATAACCATTACTATTGTCCTAAGTAATCTCAGCTCATTCAGCAGGCAAGCTCTTTCTTGACACTCCTGATTTGTGAAGTATACTTTTCTCATTGAGTTTCAACTAGGCTCAATACAATTGCTTTTGATGTCTTCTGAAGTATTTCTAGAGATCCCCAACAACCAGTTCTTTAGGTTCTGACTTTAAAGGCAACGTCCATCACCGAAATCGATTACTGTTTCAATTTCAAATAACGTCTTCAGCATCATTAGTTTAAGATACAAGGAGAGCAATAGTTTTTTCTAAGGTATTTCTGAATTGGAGCTAAACAACGAAAAAAAATTAATTGTGAACTTTGAATTATTTGGATTTAGTCAAAAGGACAACTAAATATATATATAAGGAATATCATAATGATCAAAAAGTAAAAAAAAAAGTATTTTCAAAAGAAAAGTATTCGTAAACTATTTTCGTTGTTTTGCACAATAATTATTTTGTTTAGAAAATGTTGATTGAATATCTTGAAAGTTTAAAACATTAATAATCGTAAATGATACAAAGCGAATACCTCGAAATATTTAGTTTTTTATATTTTTAGATACCAGATGATTTTAAGAGTTGAAATATAATCCTAATTATATATCGCAGTAAACACGGATCTCTTCTAATTGCAATTGGAATGTAATCGTACAGTGATATATATTAAATTTTCCACTATTATAAAACAGGCACGAGAGACAAACTAAGACAAGTATATCGCATTCTTTAGCCTTACACAGTTCATTTAACCTGCTGCTATAAAAAGTATGCTTGATTATGTTGAAATCGCACACCAACACGGCTTTGAAATATTTCTTTCAAACTCATTAAATTTTCGATTTAGGCATCACATTACCAAAGATACGGTGATAAACGTTAATAACACTGCATAATTGGAAGCGTGCTTAATTTAGGATGACATGCGAAATGGAATGCGAGTGTAATCCATATTTCTGCAGTTCATGTATACTAATAATACATAATGCTTAACTAAGTTAGTGTAACCATAAATATCTAAAACACACATACACGCGCGCGTGAATGTATAGTATAGATGTTGTTTGAGCGATTTAGTTCATATGTACGTGCCTAAGTAATGGTTAAGTACATACTGACAAGTAATATTTGCGCAAGATTAAATGTTTCTCTATGGATTAGGGATTAATGCTTCGCTTCAATAAATCTGTGCTATACAAAAGCGTATAAAACAAATATGAGAAGCCACTAAGCTCCAATTGTACGTTTTAAATAGTGCATTAAGTTCCTTTGCGCCCTATCTCATCTCTGTACTCTTCATTTCTAATCATTTGGATTCAATTAGGCGTTAGTTCTAACATATGATGTCAAGAGCTTATATTTCTGACTGTTCCTATACATTTCAGTTTATTATAGCTCAGTATACTTGCTAAGATTTCTTATAAAATGATTCTGGAATCACAAAACCGTATTTTGAATCCAAAACAACACCTACTTTATTTTAATACCGCTATTTCATCTTTTACGATTTAAGTAACTTACGAGCAGTACGACATAAAACACACATTGTAAATTGTGCACTAATTTTCTTAACATGTATTGCCTATGTACAGAAACGTACCTTCCCTGAACATCATATAGGTTATTTCTTTGACTCGCTGTTTCCTAAAATATTCATGTAGATCGAATTATACACAAGGTTAAAGGCCAGTAGTCTGAATATATAAATATACTTTCTTCGGAAAGCTCCACAAAGGCCTGCTCTGGCGTTAGAAGTTTATGTGTGGCTTTTCTAACATATCTCTCTAAGCCTGTAATGTAGTACAGTATGTTGATAACATGTTGCATGAAATGGCAGTACTTATACAAAATAAACATAGGAATCATGGCTTGAGCTGAATTTTTTGTCTTTTCTTTCGTAACTACGAACTTTCTTATATTACACATTTTAAGACATTTTCCAATGAATGAAAACAACTTGGTCTAAAATCGTATTTCATCCCTTAAGTATTGCTTATATACAACAATTTTCTTTTTTTTTTTATTACATAATATTGAATATGTTTCGCAGCTATTATCGTATTTAAAATCAAATTTGATTAAAAGAGTAAATTAATGTATACCTTACTGTGGCATTAAATCTTAATCATAGTTTTCTTTTATGAATAATACCAGTAAAGCCCCTGGATGTCAGAATTTCAACACTTAAACGACCCCTCTCAGCAGGACGACAAGTAGAGGTTGTATGCCAGTCAAGTGGCTCTAGACCCCCTGCCCGAATCTTATGGTGGAAAGGAACTGAGAGAATATCCAAAACAACAGTCCCGAGAAATGACAATGTGACTGTTAGCAAGATTACCTTTTTACCCACGATAGAAGATCACGGGAAACATTTATCATG
This sequence comes from Limulus polyphemus, assembly GCF_000517525.1. NCBI lineage: Eukaryota > Metazoa > Arthropoda > Merostomata > Xiphosura > Limulidae > Limulus > Limulus polyphemus. The sequence goes on from NW_013665612.1 coordinate 615,208, forward strand.
CCAAGCAGATAACCCTATGATTCCAAACAGTGCCTTGGAAGACGGCTGGACACTTACTATATTTTGTAAGACTGATCTTAAAGTATAGTAAAACTATTTTGTTTGTTATTATTCTACAAAAGTAATAATTTGTGTGTTTGTGTATTTTCCTGTTTCCTGTTCATCTGAAAATTATACTTAATATGGAAAAGTCAGATTTTCGATCTTTAACTTAAGGGAAAAACTATGCGACTATGACGGAAATCCAGCATTGATAACTAGATTCTCATGTTTATCACAAAACAAATAAGTAGAATTAACATTGCAATCAATTTGCATTCTCCATCTTCACTTGATGCTTGAACTATTGAAATATATTGAAAATATAAGCTCAACATTATTTAGGAAGTCTCTTCAATTTAACAGTATCACAGATGTCTTAAAAAATTGAAACTAATAATAGCTCGAAATCACTTTTCATACTTAAAAAACTTTCACAAAAAATTTCAAAACTTGAAATATATATTTCTATTTTCATATTTGTCTGTGCTTTTCAAATGCAATATTGAGATATAAACAAACCACATTATTATTTTCTAATGATTAAAGCATTAAAAATATCAAAATAGAGAATACTTTTCATAGTTCGTTTACATACAAGCCTATCGGTATAGATCTTCGTTTCAGAAATCGAATGGCTCGCATGGTCAGGTGGTTAGGGAACTTTACTCGCAATCTGAGGGCCGCGGGTTCGAAGCCCCGTCCCACTAAACATGCTTGCCCTTTCACCCGTTTCATTCGTTAATAAAAGAATAGCTCAATGGTTGTCGGTGGGTGGTGATGACTAGCTGCCTTCCCTCTAGTCTTTCACTGTTAAATTAGGGACGGCTAGCGCAGATAGCCCTCGTATAACTTTGCGCGAAATACGAAACAAACCATAGAGCAACATTTTATGCTAACCCCCCCCCCCCATATATATGTGCAAGCATGTTTATTTTTCGGAACCTAGTCTAAGTTGATATGAATATCCTAAACAATTCTAATTACATTTCAGCATGTTATAAGAAGTTTTTCTTACCCTTCAAAATATAAAAAAAAAGATCATCAAGATATAGCTTTAAAGAAATCATCTCTTAATTCTCATTTCCCAATCTAATAACATCGACTGAAAAATTATCCAACATTGTGCGCTAAAAATCAGATTATAACTTTAAACTAGTAATTCATCACTTTCAGGAAATTGGCTCGACTTTTCAAGCAATGAAATCTCTTTCTGACATTACGAGGTTTTGAAACCAGTGGATATCAAATTTTACATTTACTGTAAAATTCAAATTTTAAGAGTCGTTTTTGGTGTTTTACGATCAATTCAGCTATCATCCTATCTTGCGAGAAAACCTTCTGAGACTCTTGATAACATTCAAACGATTTCTTTACATGCCAGTAGAGAAACATAAAGCTTTTTTTTTTAAACAAATCAAGTATTTCTATAGTTCAGTAAATTTAACACTGGTTGTTAAATATATTCATTTTATTACAGTGATATACATTCCGCATAACATTCAAAAAATACTTTGTTTTCTTAACTAATTAGTTTACCAGGAATTTGATAGACATCTTTAAATGTGCTCAAACGACACTACTCAGTGTTTTTATCATATAAATATTTAATAATTTTATAGAAAATTAACAATGTAAAAACTTTTACTTCTTTAAACAAAATATTTTGTCTTCTAATTGCATTCATTATTAAATTTCAAACTAATATCAGTTTGGTAATGTATTAAGAAGTTATATACATAATATAATATATATTTAATAATATGACTCGTACAACATTTGTTTTAATAAAGACAGTTTACACCCAGTACCGAATGTTATTCATTTTTCGATCAACTTATCAAGCTGTTCTACTACGTGCTATAATCACATACGAATAGCTCCGTATACAATTCACATTTTCTTGATAACTGACGTCTTACATCTGTTTAAGATCTACCAAAGCTGAGACTTTCGTTAGGAGCAAATATACAGCACGATACTATTAAAGAAGGAAGCGATGTCTACTTCGATTGTAACATTCAAGCTAATCCCTGGGTATCGGAAGTTGGGTGGAGGTTTGAAGGCAAGCCATTCTTCAGCAAGACAAAAGAGGGTATCATCATCAGTAACCAGACTTTGGTATTACAGAAAGTTACTCGAGAAAGACGAGGGCGTTATCAGTGTGTCGCAGCCAATGTAGAGGGAGAAGTAGAGAGTGAAGAAATAATACTGAGGGTACACTGTGAGTAATTTGGGTTAAAATCACATTTCCTTTTTGTTTTTCATTATCTCACTCATTCGTAAACTGTCACATTCTTCTGTATTATATCTTATGTTGTTTCTTCAGCGATATTTATGTAAATAGTTTAGAGTCACAAATTATACTTTAAGAAATTTGTTAATGATCTCTAGGTAAACCAGATTTTAGATTTAAGAGTAAAACTAAGTGAAATAAAGATAATGAATAGATTTATAGACACTCTAGAATGTTGAATGTAAAATATGAGCCTATACGATGCACGTTTATTTTAAATTATATCTTAATCATAGACGCTCCTGTTTGTAAGCCTGGCCAGAAAATCGTTTACGGCGTTGCTAGGATAGAGTCTGTGATTATCAGGTGCGAAGTTCTAGCAGATCCAGAAGATGTTACTTTTCATTGGTCTTTGAACAATACATTTGAACGTATCGAGCTTCATTCTTTCACAACAAATGGAACAATCAGTGAAGCTACATACAAGCCAAGAACAAGATACGGTTACGGAATATTAAGTTGTTGGGGAAAGAATGAAATTGGTGCACAAAAAGAGCCTTGCAACTATACCATCATACCAGCAGGTAAGATTCACATGCAATCATGAAACACTATCTTCATCAAATGCACTTTTCTGCAAAGAATATTATATTTTATTATTCTACCAGTAAAATATTTTGTTAGGATATTTACTCTCGATTATATTTCAAAGTGGAGAGCTTTTTTTTTACTATATGTCGACCACTTGAAATGTGAAGCTAGTTTACAACATTCTATTTTTTAACTATTCGAACTTAAATATTCATCAAGTTTGTTATCCCCTAAATATGTAGATGATGAAGGTTATGGAGGAAAATTTGTTGTAATTGGTTTCTTAGTGCTAAGCTATGTAATGAGTTACCTGCACTCTGTACATCGCAGGGAATTGAACCCGGATTTTAGTGTTGTAAG
>NW_013665612.1:619422-628536 GCF_000517525.1 Limulus polyphemus
AGCGTTGTAAGCCACGAAGTGAGTGGGGAAGGAGCATCTTTATAGTTGAAATGGTGGCTTTCCGCGAGATTTTTCAGTTTTTAGCTACAAGTATATGTTAGAATCTGATTATATGTATATATATATGCATGATAATGTCAAGATAATCTCTCAAAAAAGTGTATATATTTGATATGTGAAAGCAAATGTTATATAACTATTTCTTTCTTCATTAAAGCAGATGTTATGTTTCTTTCACAAAGCATTTTTCAATTAACAAGCTTTAAGGGAAAAAACTGAGATATTTTACTTACATATAGTTACTTCTCTTTCACAAAATCTGAAAGAATGATTACTAGTGATGCAAAAAACAAAAGAAGTTTCTTAAGTTTAAATGTTTGTTTGTTTGTTTTGAATTTCGCGCAAAGCTACACTAGGGCTATCTGCGCTAGCCGTCCCTAATTTAGCAGTGTAAGACTAGAGGGAAGGCATCACCACCCACCGCCAATTCTTGGGCTACTCTTTTACTAACGAATAGTGGGATTGATCGTCACATTATAACGCCCCCACGGCTGAAAGGGCGAGCATGTTTGGTGGAATGGGGATTCGAACCCGCGACCCACAGATTGCGAGTAAAGTTCCCTAACCACCTGGCCATGCCGGGCCAAGTTTAAATGTTAATACGTATTGATGATTATCATGCAAAACCTGTTTAAACTCTTTTTTTGTTGTTGTTAATATTTTGAGGTAAATTTACCTAAACCTGTAATTAATTCTGAAGTTTAATAAGCTTAATTCATGTAATTTTAGTATAAAAAAGTTTAGATATATCTGTAAAGAATAAACATCAGGAAAGAAAATATTTCCAGATATTAATCTACTCATTTGCTGAGGAAGCTTACATGATGTATTTCTATATATCCCAATATTAAAAGAAATCGCTATTATGTATTTTTCCTCAATTGTCGTTTTTATTTCCAATTTTACGCATGAGTACGTTGGAACTCTCGGTTGATTGCCAGATTATAGACATTTTAAATGTCTTAAACATACTGATGTTTTATAACAGTACGGCATTAAACACTATTTTCTATAGTCACTACAATAATAGCGCTACGATTTTTGAATGAAACAGAATAATGTTTATTTCAGGAAGGCCAGATCCCGTGAAGAATTGCGAGATTACAAACAGAACGATAACAGTTATTGAAATAGAGTGCGAAGCTGGTTATAATGGGGGATTAAAACAGATGTTTCATTTAGAAGTGTTTAACTCTCCACTGGATAGACTACAGATCAACATGTCCGAAAAAGATTTTCCAACTTTCACTATCAATAATCTTCCTCCAGGAACGAACTTTCTTCTTGCAATTTACGCTTCAAATTCAAAGGGTAAAAGTCATTCTGTCGCTCTGACTGCAACGACATTACCAGCTCCGGAGAAACGTACAGGTAAATAGTTCTCTTACTAGTATTGGTTTTGAAGTGTTTTAAAGCACTATTGTAGAATATTTCAAAACGGAGAAGATCATTTGATACATAGATATATTATAAAACCGTAACATGTGGAGTTCTAGAATGATTAACTAAATAATCTTTCAGTTATACAAGCATCTCAAGTGGAATAGTCTTTCTTCCGGAACCTGTTTTATATTTATAGCAGCAATAGATTTTATGTTTAAAATTTATTTAGAATTTAAGATCGTCATAGCTTTATGAAAAATAATTAGACTTTCTGACAATCAAATTCGAATTTGAAAATTTTCACACTTTCTAAGCTCATGATACATTCCTTGATTAGCAAAAATTGAAAGGCCAATCATCAGTCCTGTGCTGGGTATTTTAATTGGAATAGTTGGGGCTCTGGTGCTTATGGCTGTTTTTATTGTCATCATAATGAGGCTTAGAGCACAAGAAGAAGAGAAAGGTAAGTATCACTCTTTAGAAAACCTCGTTATCTTCTCTGTAGTAGAACAAAAGAAAGAAATAACTGATGTTCATGTTATTAAGTATCAACTCATCAAGTTAGGTACAATGGCCCAAAAGGAATATAACGACGTAGTGAGCTTCCAAAATCGTTTTAATATACCGTACTTAACATCCGTATAGTAAAATTTCGACTTTTCAGTATGTTTGTGTCCATAAATATCAAGAAGAGTTCTGGAAAGTAGTTTCCTCTCTTCCTACATACTTTTACATACTTCAAATAAGCAACATCTACACTACTAACTACCAGTATTGTCCAAGTTACTGTGCATTGAAAGTAAAGTCAAAACTTAAACCCTGATTACTAGAATTTTGTAATGTTGGAAAAATATCAGATCATAGCTTAACAGTTTATTGTGTTAGAAAATTATATTTAAATTCCGAACATCTTGATTTTAAAACTGCAGAATATTAATACATTTTAGTTGAAAATTATAATTTAAGAACTAAAAGATGCATCAAATAATTTGTTTATCAAGGATTTAAAATTGCTCACAAACTCTTTACTATCCAAAATATTATTAAAATATGTTTATTTTAATCATTTTTAACTGTACATCGAAATTTGTTTGTTTGTTTGAATTTATGCACAAATCTACACAATAGGCTATCTGTGCTCTGCCCACCACGGGTATCGAAACCCGTTTTCTAGTGTTGTAAGTCCGCAGACATACCGCTGTGCTACTGGGAGGTATACATTGAAATAATTCATTATCACTTCGAGTAAGTCAGAAAAAAATGCAAAACCTATAACTTAATTTTTGAATTGCCAAATTTGTTATTAAAATACAATTCTAATTAATGTCTTTTACCAAATACCAAACAGTAAAAAATCATACTCTTAGATACATATATATGTGCAAATACGAATTCTATCTTCTGCAGTAGATAGCGAAGTTTTAACATTTTATGAACCACATATTGTTTTAAATCAACTATCAAATGATCAATCAGATAGCTAAGTCTACAATGACTTGTTCGTTTTAAATCTAATAACATCTTGCATTTAACTAGAAACTCAAGACTATTTATTGATATTGAGAAAATATGTGGTGGAAAGGTTTAGTGAAAATAATATCAAACGGTATTAAATAATGTATGTCTTTGCAGTTTCAACATTACTTTGGAAATAATTTTTATTTACTTAGCTCTAGCCTCCCGGCTGCTCAACGGTATGTCTGAGGACTTATAATGCTAAAAATCGGGTTTCAATACCGCGGTTGGCAGTGTACAGAAAGTTCATTGTTAGCTTTGTCCTCAACAACAAACAAATAAACTTATCTCTACTTTAAAAAGGATTGAATGATTTCATCAAAATAAAACGTTTTGAAAATAACTTTTGTAATATTGTTTCTCATATTTTTTAAGGGTTGAAAATTTAGGCGTGGCTTACATATTTGAATTTTGCATGATCTTTGATGTTAATAAATATAATTTGTTGGACCAAAGAAAGAAAGGCGTGATCCGTTACTTGGAAGGAATGAGAAAAATAAGCAAGAACAATATACTTACATCAAAAGGAGTAAGCCTTTTTAATGATAATCGGTTTAAACTTTATTCAGAATAATAATTTCGAAGGTTAAAAGTTCTTTCACTATCGCAATAAGACCATCTTATTTGGGTTCTACTAAACCAGTTGCGGACAAGAAAATACAAATAAAGACACAGAAGAATCTACGAAAAATCCAGGTCAGAAGCATATCAGTGAGACGAATGTTTTATTTGTTATAAAAAACCAGTAAAGTTGGAATTTGTAAGTTCTTTTTAAACACATGTGTTGGATAATTATGATAAAAATATAACGCGAATTATTAATGTGTATTTTGTCAGTTTAAAGAATAGGATATTGCAAATTAAGTAAATTAGAATATTGAAATAGTTAAGAAGTATTTTAAAAGTAATAAAAGTAAAACGTATGAATTAACACAACTATCCTATTCTGTTCATTAAAATGATTTATAATTGCTAAATTCTGAGTAAACTTTTAATGCAAAAACAAAAGAGATGCTAAGAACGTTTTAGTAAACGTTGCTTTTTTTTAAATTAAAAGTGTAATAAATTGATAGAATTCAGATCTAAAGATTTTGAAGTAAACTTCAAATTGTTTAGAAGTATTTTATCTAAGCAGTAAAACTTAGAAACCACCAGGCGGGTATCAATCCAAAATCATCAACGCAGAATTCGAAAGTTCGAGAAAGCTAGACACACCACACGCATATGTGTGGTGACATAATTATAAATAAAAGTTTTGCGAGCAGGAAACGAAATGTGTGACATAAACTACTTTTTTTTTCATATTTTAAGTTTATCATTATATATTTCGGCTGAAATGTCTGAAAGAAATAAAATACTGAATGATTACTTTCCCCTTTTTTTCATAAAAAAAAATAAGATACATTTATTGTTTGTAAAATTTGTGTCTAATTCAAAGCGTTTTATAAGGTCAATTTAATAGTTTATGTTTCAAATATCAGTACAAGCTCGCAAAAACAACTTTTTGAACGTGAATTGCACATAGTTCTGCAAATATATATTTCTCAGATTATTAAAATGAGTTGTGTAAGATTTAAAGAAATATCCAGCATATTTTTATTAGACTTTTCATTAAACCAGTGAGTAAATGACAAAGAAAATCCGAATGTTAAATTTTAATTTGCTCATTAACAAAAAGTATTTGTTTGTGTTTGTTGTATATCGTTTCCAAAAATATCATTCAGTCAACTTGTACATTGACAAAAAGTAATAGGTTGTATCTTGTTTGCTGTATGTCACTTCTAAAAATATCATTCAGTCAATTTGTTCAATAACAAATAGTAAAATGATGTACCTTGTTTGTTGTATATCACTTCCAAAAATATCATTTAGTCAATTTGTTCTTTAACAAAAAGTAATATGGTGTACCTTGTTTGTTGTATAAATATTATTCAGTCAATTTGTTCTTTAACAAAAAGTAAAATGGTGTACGTTATTTGTTGTATATCACCTCCAAAAATATCGTTCAGTCAATTTGTTCTTTAACAAAAAGTAATATGGTGTACCTTGTTTGTTGTATAAATATTATTCAGTCAATTTGTTCTTTAACAAAAAGTAAAATGGTGTACGTTATTTGTTGTATATCACTTCCAAAAATATCGTTCAGTCAGTTGGAATCAATATTAATATTAGTTTAAATTTTCTACTTTCAGTTCTTTGGATAAACATTAACTGATCGGAATATAAGTCCAATGATACAGTTGGAAATATCTTTATAACATTATGAACAATAGCAGCAGAAAATTCATATAAGATAATTGGAAGATAAATTGGAGGATAAGTTCTGAGACCTATTCTCTTTTACTTCCTCATATGACAGAGTGGAGTGATTGATTTATCAGTTATTTTATTTTTTACATTGACGATACGTAAATTGTTTATGTTTGATAAGTAAATACTCAAAAGTTAGTCATAATAAAAATGAAAGGATGACAAACTGATATATATGTATATATATATATATACGTACATACATATAAACACACACACACACACACATATATATATATATATAGCGAGAGAGAGCTCTCATATGATGATTTGATTTATTATAAATCCCATAGAACTATTTAAGAACAAAATAACACTGGATATCTGGTTCGGTTTTGATTGATCTACGTTTAAAGCAATAAAGGTTTAGTATCTTGGTTCTGGTATCGTTTTATGTGGAATCATTACCATTAGATTTCAATCGTCCATCTGAGATAAGGCAGAGCGCGGCCCAGTGATTTGCATGCCAAACTGTCTATCTGAGGTTCTGTAGTTTGCTCCCTGTTACCCCCTTCCCCCCAAAACAAATAGCGCTTCGCACTTTGAGGCTGTGGGTACGTTATAAGAGTAACGGTAAAATCCCACTACTTCGCCCAACAAGAGTAGCTCATGGGTAGGGGTGGGTGATGTTGACTACTTAACTGCATTCCCTTTAGTCTAACACTTCAAAATGATGGGTGACTAGCGCCGGTATCCCTCGAGCATTTTTCCGCGAAATTCAACATCAATAGAAAAAAGTGAAATACTTCTATATAGGTATTCAGTTATGTTCTAACGTTTCAAAGCAAGAATATTCTTCACGAATTATGATGCTGGTTGTATTTGTTTATAATCTCTTAAGTTATGATTGTTTATCATAACTTAGGATATCTTCTTCTGTAGTGATTTAAGTTTCAGTAAGGTAACCCAAAAATAAACAAATAAAATATCTCATTTAGGTTACTACAATACCATTGTTAACACTTACAACTCATAGTAAATGAACACACAAGGAAGACTGAATGTTTCAAAATTCCACATACCCCCTCTCTATCACATACACATATACATAAGAGACGGTTTAATTTTCATCTTAAGATATGTGTTTGAAGAGCGTCTGCTAAACTATGAATCCAGGTCAATTAAAATTATATACGTATAGATAGAGTAGATAGTGTCAGCGAGAGACAAAAGTAGCGTTTAAAAAACTTCATACCGAAACGTTAGCTATATTGTGGCAAGTAAAAATTACCAGATTTCTTTGAAGGATGTGAGGTGATTCTTATTTTCTCTCTCGTTGAGAGGTCTTTGAAGCATACAAGACATCCATTAATCTTTTATGGTATAAAATCTTGAAGTTTCATAAATCATGAAAATCGTACTTGAAAGGAGAATTACCTGGGTTTTACTCTGAAGTTAGTATTTGCTTGAAAGCGTTCTATATCTTGGTTCATTGTGAGACAATAAATAATGAATATACTAAAGAAGAAAATGCAACCACATAACTTTATGATTGTTATTTTGGGTTTAAGTGTGGAACTTTGCGTAACATTCTATTTTTTTACAAACAAGGTAAAATTTAAAAGAGACAGGCTCCTTAACGTGATAATTATTAGAATAAGTTAACCGTGATGGATTGCTTATTTCTGACAATTTCTCAGCAAAGTGTAATCTATGAGTGGTTCTCCATGACATTTGAAATAGCAAATAAACCTCAAAATAGGTCTTATCATTATATAAGTGATATTATCAACATTTCTATAAGTGTCATTTATCTTATAATCATTACTAATCCAAGACAGTATTGTTCTTTCAACATTAATTTTTCTATATTCTCCTCTAATTTTAATTATTTTTATATTATATATAAAACAAAGAGTCATACAAAGATGAATATATTATACTAAACACAAGGTTTTAATTGTCAGAAATTTAAGATTGATTTTATTTGCTGTAGGTCCTGTAGAACAAGACATTGTGGACAAGTGAGTAACTTGTATCTTTATCCAAAAAAATTACACTCACTTCACTGAAAGCAGTTACATATCTATGTGAAAAATACAATGTTGTCAGCTGTTTAAAATCTAAATTGTTGCCTACACATTCGATACTAGATAATAAGTTATTAAATGAATGATAATTGTGTTATATTTTAATAAAAATGTTTGATAAAAAGTCTAAATAAGATGTCATAATGAAAAGAGAAAAATGAAAAAAAATGAAATTAGGATGTATGTTATCTTCACGTTCTATTTTCAGAAAATCTTTAAATATTCATTAATAATAATGCACTATAAAATTTTAAGTTTTTGTCACATTTAGCTTATATTTTTGATGTATTTATTTTTTCTTCTACGTTAATACCATTCCAAAAATTCACAGTTTTGTCGAATCACTCGAGAATTAAGAGCTAGGAGTAAGTTCAGTGTAGATTATTAAACAGTATTATGTGGATAGAAAACTCAATAGCTTATAAAGTTTAACACATGAGATAACAACTGTTAATCCAAAATATTTTAAGCATCTATAAACAATATTTTATTCTTAATAGGGTGATTTTAACACGATTCCAAAAATATTTTACAAAAATAGATTTAGAGAATATTAAATACTGGAAAATTCCAGAGTTATCTATTTTAATCCAAAAAAAGTGGACAATTAAGAAAACCGTATTAATTATTTACCAAATAGTAGACAACATTAATGTTCTTAATATGGTGCACCACATGATGAAATAACAAAATGGAAAAGCAAATGTTTTCAATTGCTATAAGTAATCTTTAAGCTGTTATATGTCATAAACAACAGCACAAAATCCTGTCATACACGCAACGTTGAAGGTCGTATGTTCTAAATTAATACTTTACTGCAGAAAATGTCCCAATTTAGAATGCAAAACAGGGAACTGACATTTGCAGATAATCTTGTACATACAGCGATGTCAGTTAGTGTCAAGTTTGAACATCATGTTCCACGGATAACTCTGCTCCCCAAAAATTTAAAGGTGCAAAACTTGTGTGAAAATTGTAGAAAACATACAACGTTTAGTGTTTCTACACTGAAGAAACGCACTAATTTACTCATAATAACCCCAATAAAACATGGAGCTTAGATTGGTACTCTTTCCAGCAACACTTACAAGGATATTGATAATTTTGTGTGTCTCTGTGGTGGGCACATCTTTCTACGTCTATTCATCAGGTTGTTGAAGCAAACACACAACATGTTAATTTGCTTTTTCAACCAACGCACATCTTTGATGTCAAAACACTAACGGTGAATTACGACTCTGTAGCAGCGTTCATTGTGCCTGAGTAAATCCCTCTGTATAATTAGCCTTGAAAGTCGAAACCCATACAAAGGAGTTTATGAAGTGATGAGAAGCAAGAAAGACGTAGTCCTTGCCTATACTAATTAAGTATGTGTTTTAAAGACAGTCTATTAAGGAATTACAATCTCAATCTATCAATCCGAAAAACGTATCTTTAAGAGTTCTTTACAAGATTAGGGAACAAAAACACGGAATAGACCTGATGTCACATATTATTATACTATTAAGTTGGAATGGGCGTAAATTCAGACCAACCGAGCGAAAAATGTAAATAGGAGGAAACGTAGGATAACAGACATCTATTGAGATCAGGAATTCAAGGAACATAAGAGATTCATATCAACAACGGGCGCAAAACCTTGGATTTGATTAACATAGAATTGTAGCTAATGGTAAAAACTGAAATCTCACAGGAGTTTGAAAAGAAGTTTCCTTCCCTTTTATAACCGGGTCCGGCATGGCCAGGTGGTTGGGGCGCTCGACTCGCAATCTGCGGGTCGCGTGTTCGAATCCCCGTCACACCAAACATGTTCGCC
>NW_013665612.1:628814-641795 GCF_000517525.1 Limulus polyphemus
CCCTGGTGTAGCTTTGCGCGAAATTCAAAACAAACAAACAAATCCTTTTATAACCATATGGTTTATATACAAACATACTTTCCACAACAGCACATATTGAATTTTACAAGCTGGTGTTTGTCCGCCAATGTACTATTCATTGTAGTCCAAATCAGTAATGGTGCCTCAGTTGAAAGAGCAACCAAGCAAGCCAGAAAGAGCCTTATGAATAACTTTGTGTTAAAGCACCTTGGTGTCCGATACGTATTACAATTCCTTGTGATTTCAAATAACTCAAATTACATTGCTAGAAACTGTTTGCAGCTGATCAGGGTATAGATGCTGTTGTTTCTTGTACATATAAGCATTTAGAGGAGCAACAATTATTTTTTCAAGATATACTCTTCAATAGCCACAAGCACAAGCCTTTGATTAATTCATTGATGATCTTCAATACAGAAGTATGAATCATCAAAGTGTTCAAGGGCACTATACCTTGCTATTAACAAGAAAAATGGCATATTCATCCTGAAAATTATGATTTCGTCAAATAAAAAAACTACAGGAGTAGACTCAATAGGAATATTTATTTGTTGTTAGTTAGGATTTTCATGACAGTATAGAATTCTTGCAGAACTTAGGTTCCAGATCTGAAATGTCATCTTGATTAAAGAAAGGGCAAATGTGTCCAGAATGGTGAAAATCAATTAGATTATTGAGCCTGTGAAATGGGAGGATTAACAAGTAAACAACTTTGTAAACAAGTCATGAGTAACTCGTAAATCTCAATGTTGTAGATTACATAAAGATTGTGTTGTGATTGAGAATGCATTTAGGCCAACAACGCTCAAGGAAGTTGTGCATATTTATGCTGTCACGTCTATTCTAATAAAGTGAGCTGCAGAAGAGAGTTAAGCAAGAAAAGCTAGCTTCACAGCTTGCTCTGTGGATACATGCGATTTTTACTGCATTCTCTTTTCTCTCCGATTAAACAGATAAATTCGTATAACCATGAATAACCCTTCATATCAGGCGTTTAATCACTGCTTCACCATCACCATGACGATATTATGCTACGTTAGTTACGTTGTTATTTATCATCATCCACCCACTTTTTAAGTTCCTAACCCTGACAAAGAATGGGTATTTCAGTTTGTAGACAAGATTTCAACTTTTTGATTATATATTTACTTTGTAATGATATTTCTCTTATGTTTAAATATTATTTATGTCTCTGCAGAGAGACATACTGTTTCTATATTGCTTCTTCTTTCTTCTTCTTCCAAACACTTTTCAGTCGGCCGCCATTATTTCATTTCTTCGCGGATTGACTTAGTGAGGTTATACCTTGATCCAATATACCTCAACACTTTTTTCACTTTTTTTATTGAGACTTTTTAAGATTTTTTTTATGGAATCATAGATCAAACAACCCTCAAAACGTATATTGTGTCCTCCTGTGCGGTCATATTTACAGCAATAAAGATGAAAATTGGCACAAATATACGTTTTTATGCGCCCAACACAAAGATTTACATAAAAGTTGGATTTGCCTATTTAGAGTTTTTTTAAGGGGGGGAGGGTCACAGCTCACAAAAAAGCATAATTTTGGGGTGTTTGGTCAATTACTCGGCCGTATTTTGACCAATTTATATGGGATTTGATACAAAGCTACTTTTATACAGGCAATACATATTGACAAAAAACAATGTTGGACTTTCCCCCTTTTTTGGTAATTATAGGAGGAGTCAAGATGCCACAAAATTTGGGGTTTGCGTGAACTATTCATGTGTATGTCAACCAGCTTTCATGAAATTTGTTGCAAATATACCTTCTTCCAGGTCCGAAGCAGGGATATAGACATTTTTCGATTTTTCTGATGTCAAAATTGGCTATGTTGAGATTGCGTGGCGGAGACGTGTTGTATTCGTCGGCAAATGTTGTCTTTTTAATTTAAATTTTGCCCTTAGAACGTAGGTATTTCACGACTTCGACTATAATATATCGTACTCCCTTCTATGCAAGTTTATAATCTTGCGAAATGTCATTGCTATTGTAAAAAAATGTTACTAGGTTTCTGCAGTTTACCTGACAATAAAACTTTTACAAATCACCGATTACTTTCATTTTAAGTATCTTCATTTTTTGCAAGTAACTAAACTTTCCATTATTACAAAGTTGAAGTCTGCATCATTTGTTAGTACTTAGCTTGTACTATTGTCGCTAAACTGCATGTGTGTACATGATTCATGATAATTTGTTTTAAGAATGTTATAAGTTATGTTTTTGTACAGAGCCTTTGTGACGCTCTATATCTAAATTGATAACAGATCATACATTTTTTCCGCTAGAAGTCAGACACCTCTTCAGAAAGATATGGACGACCCACTTGACCCAGATAGTCGAGAACCCGACGTCATCCCTGCCTCTGCTATTGACTTGCATGGTAGGTATTGTTTCACTCTTCAGTTGTTTAACATTTATTTACTTTGACCTAATCATTATTTACATACACACACACACACACACACACATATATATATATATATATTAATATGATTGACCAACCTTCTAAATGGTTGTAGCCAACTATTATTATTTTCTTGTTTTATGATAAGTTTCATTATAACTGTTACCTGAGTATAGTAGGTATGTTAGGTTTATCAGATGTTGCGTTTTACTTAGGGTTTCGTTCAGTATTTGCTAAAGGTAGATAATGAAATAAGTGAGTATTAATTTAGGTCAAGCAGAAATAATTTCCTAAGCATGAGAATATTTTTCATTCGTCTTGGTTTCGTACTGTAATATGCCTTTTTGATGTGGACAACGCAGAAAATATTATACTTTATTCTGTAATATTGCACATGTGGCAGTTCTATCTCTCCCTTTTACAGAATTTTATTTAAAGCATACATAATCTATTTATATCAGACAGTATACTATGTATTGTATATTAAAAACTATTATTTACATTTTATATTGTGCTCGCTGGACTGTTTAATACGAAGAGATTCTAAAGAAGTTTAGTTAGAACATTGGGTATATTTTTGTATACGTAATCCTGTATAAAACTCGATTTAATATCACGTATTCATGTAGTTATAAAACTATATATACATCAGTGCATATAATGTTTTGAATCATTAACGTAACTGTGTAACTATATGTTTAATTTAAAGCTTTGAAATCGTCGTGCATTTTTTGCAGTATTGTGTTTCAACCTATGTTAAGATTCGAATCTATTTTGAGTAATTAGTTTTCATGAATCTCATTCAATATTTTCCCTGAAAAATAAGCTTCAATCTGCATAAAGTCATTACTTCTCTAAATGAATCGTTCTTTCAGTTTTAAAATTTTTACTCGTCTTGAATTAGACTGTAAAATATTAAGCAGTCATTTCTAATATTCCTAGTTTGAGCAATAGTTAAATTTAAACCCGTAAACTTTAATTTAGAGAGTTACTACTCATAATACAAAGTCAGTAGCAATTAATAATACTGGCAACATTTGTGTGATAAGAAATTGTTCTAGTATCCCTTTGATAAGTTACGTCTCCTGAGAAACATGAGTTAGATAAAGACTCGGCCCATTTCCCAGGGATGCTGTCACTAAGAAAACATCTCGTTAAAGCTTTCCACCAGATGTTGACATGAATGTTAAATTAATGAGAATATGAGGAAACGGAAGCATGTACTTGAACTCTGTATGTTAATCTTAGCGTGGTCGATTTCTCATGTATGGTTTAAGTATGAATTTCCTAATGTTTAGACATAAGTCTTATTCCTTACTTGAGGGAACGCTGACTTTTGTTATGTTATATACTATTTTTCGTTTGATCTACATTCTGAAGTAATATCATATACGATATACAATTGAACTTTGGCTGCTAAGTTTTAAAATAACATTGTTTGAGAGCTCAAACAATATATGTTCTGCTAAATTAATGAGAGTTCAAAATAGTAGGTTTTATAACTAACACTGTCTGTTTCACTAAATTAATTAGTATTTAACACAATACGTTTTATCACCAACAATATATGTTAAAATAATAAATAAGAAACACACAACGTTAAAATCGATACACAAGTAAAAGGATTTTTAATTCAGTCCAATCTATACTGTTTGAGAGAGAGAAGGTGTTATTTCCATTGACGTTTCGCGTACTTAAATTTTACTTATGCCTTCAACAAAAAGTTTGATATATCAGAATAATACTACGCTTGGCTCTACATGACTGGAATTTTGTTTATAATTACATGTATATAAAATTTGTCTGCTTCTTTGATTAAAGACAATATTACTATACATTACTTTTGACATAGTACAGCAAACCATGTTTATTTATTAATAATCGGTTATTAAAATTATACCATGAAATTACAATATCCTCTCCTTTCTCGTACGTACAACGACACTACTGGAACTTTTATTCTTATGAAGTTACGGTGTAACGAAATTTTGTAGCATAAAATTCATAATGAGCACTCAGTGTTTTAATAACACAACCACACGTTTCTAGAAATACATAAATTAAAGGATTTGCTAATCAATTTATTATATGACTATGTGTACGCGGCTGATGTCACTTGCGTAATAAAATCCCTGTTGTTTGTTTTTCTTCAAGCACAAAGCTATATAATGGCTACCCGTGCTTTGCCCACCGCAAGTATCGAAACCAGATGTTTAGCATTATAAGCCCTCAGATTTATCGATGTGTTTTCGAAGAGTAATAACTTTGTTTAAGACTGAGTAAATTTGTCTGAAGTTTTGATATTTTTGTGATTTTTTCACTTCGAATTATTTTACCTTGTGCACATTTTCCACGCCCCCCCCCCCAGTGGAACAGCGGTATGTCTGCGGGCTTACAACGCTAGAAACCGGGTTTCAATACCCGTGGTGAGCAGAGCACAGATAGCCCATTGTGTAGCTTTGTTCATAAATTCAAACAAACAAAACATTTTTCACTCGTGTGATTAGACAACCAAGCACATCATTAAGGAAGACTGGGATGTCACACTAATCTAAATCTTTTTTTTTGCTATAGAGTGAATATTATCTTCTTTTTTTTTCTTCTTGATGCGTGAGATACAAAACCTATAATTCAGCCTACCGAACGAAGTTTTCCTTCTGTCTGTCTGTGTATTTATATACTGAGATAATTGGCATGTTATCGGTTGGATAATCTATATTTCTCATTGTTATTTTGTTTTGTTCGTTATTTTCCTTTTTTTTTCAGGAAACTAAAAGTAAAGTGAAACTTGAGAAATCTTTCTTTTTCATTCCACTTTCAACAAAAAATACGGATATCATACATTTTATTTTTAAAGAACGTTCTCTTTTCGGAATGAGGATACGATTTGTTTAATTTCATTTGTATAAGAGATCTGCCTTTAATGCATTATATTTTAATAATTTTATTGATCTTCGTTGTGTTTGTGCATAGTATATATATATATGTACGTAAACTAAACGCTATAAACTACAAGTTTATTTAAAATTTAACAAACAAAAATATATGAACACTAAGCCCTCCATAGACTCAGCGGTAAGTTTGAAAACTTATAACACTATAAATCCTGGTTTTGATACCTGTGGTAAGCACAGCACAGATAGTCCATTATGTAGCTTTGCGTTTAACTACGAACGAACAAAAACAAAATTTGAGAACTGTGCTTAGTTTGCAGATTTTCAGTTCCTTGAGAAAGTTTCTTACATACGTAACACAATTAACACAAATCGTACATATAAGATGTTAGCATTTGTACTTTTGTACTGTTTTCCTGAAAGGTATATCCGTTTACATGATAGAAATAAGTACGCCATGGTGAGGCTCATTACGTTAATACACATGCACTGTTGTGCTTCGTTAAGAGATTTCACATGTCCATAAGCATCTAATGGATAACGCCTGCAATCACATGAGTTAACTTCATGTTTGTTATTAATCAAAAAGCTACACAATAAGTTATCTGTTCACTGTCTATCGCAGGTACCAAATACCATGTTTTTGCGTTATAAACCTCAGACTTACTGAGGGGGCCAGTTGTCACGTGTCTTTGTATTTGCAATTATTGCATTGTAATGCCAAACATTTTTTCATGTTCTCCTCTCTAAATTGTACGAATAAATAAATAATACGAAAAGTGAGAAAATTAACGTATTTCACACTCTAGCTAAAGAACCAATAACACCGTGCCCAGATAATACCAGTAATTCCCCTGTGACACATACCAGTTGCAATAGACAATTACATTAATAATTAAGAAATTCGTTTGAAAACCGATGCTGTTTTACTATATATACATTACAGTATAAAACAGAGAAACCTAAATAAAATCCTAAAAGAATAGTGATTTATTTAAAGTGCATTTTGCTGCAAATTTTAATTTCGTTTTGCGGATTCTTAACTAGCTTGAACTGTTTTTTTTTCTTTCTAATTCCCCCTACGGATGATATTAATGAGCAGTGCTTTTTATAAACATATTTTGCTCCTCTTTATGTTGAAGTTAAGGTATTACATCACCCTCATAAGTGATGTTCATTAAAATGGTTTCATTCCTGAAGAACAATTTTTCGAATATAAATTTCAAGATACAGAAAGTAATAATAACGTATAAGTACCTTTCATCGTGTTTACTAAAAAAATGCCTGATATTAGCACATAATACAAGAACAAAAACTGTTTGTTAAACAATAAAAACATTTAATCTCTGTTTCAAGAGTGAATATAGTGCAAAGCCAGTCTGAAAAAACATATAATTCAAATACTAATATACAACTATTATTTTGGTTTAAATAATTACTTAAAACTCAGATTGTCTTATGTTCTGTTGATCAATTAATACAGCACGATTACAGTAATCTCGTATTCTGTAGATTTGGCGTACAATAGTTCATAGTTCCAATAATAGACAGTATTACTGGATAATATTTCTGCTATTGTGACAAAAAATATAATAAGCTATACTTACACAAGAAATTCCCATAGTGTCTGAATAGGATAATATTAAGCAAAGTTTTGCCTTATAAACTGATTTTTATAATAAGTGAAAATTTATAATTTCGATGAAGTATAGAAAAAACACCTTAAAAATTGTAGTATTTTATAAAATAATTACAAAAAACAATAGTCTGGAATATATTTATTTTAAAAAAGTAGAATTCTACTTTATAAAAACAAATTGATTAGTTTATTGGATCCAAAACCATTCCTTGTATTTTAATGGCTAAAATGTTTTAGTACGTAATTTTGACTATTACTTTTTTAAGTAAAACAAATAATTTGAGAATATTTTAATTTTATGGATAAAGGTGTATTATAGCGGGTATTTCGAGTGATCTATAGAAGCCGTAGAGAAAGTTCTATATTATGTGGTTTAGTTACAGGAAGCATAACATCTCTAAAATCAGAACAGAAACAGAAACATTTGCTATGGAAGTTCTCTATTGATTTAGCTATTAAGCGTAAATGATGTATAGAAATATGTATATAAAATAATAGTAAGTAAAGCACCGCAAACTCGTGAGAGCTTACTCTGTGTGTGTTATACTAAAATGAATAGAGTCAAGATTAATTGTGCATTAAATTTTATTATACTCTTGAAAACTTTTGGATTTATTGAGCTATATCTTAAATGCTACAGCTCCATAAATGTATTAGGGGGTAAACTCAACCAGTGAAAGGGCTTTATTTGTAGGAATGAAATTTTTGAAACCATTGGCACTATAATAAGCATTAGTAAACACGTTTATGAAAATGAGTTAAAGATAAACTATTATTTACGCGCTTACAATTAATACGAATTTATAAGGCTTGTCTTGCTAAGTGAAACAGATATTCACATGGAAAAATAATGATGTATGTAATATACGTGTACACCATGGGTGTGGATGATTTATGTGCTATTACGTATACATAGTGATTACACTGAAACGTTTTAATCATATTACCACGATTAGAGACCCTTTATCGTGTTTCTTTGCCTTTGGTATATCCATAATGTCTGTTGTTACAACCCTTAAGAAGCAATGAGATCTGAGGCTGTTTTGGTGTTTATTTTCTTAGAGGTAATAACACATGGATATTTTCTTAATGACAACACATTGAAAAGATAAGTCTCATACTTTAGTTATTAGTTGTTGAAATGCTAGGGCAATATATATATATATATATATATATATTACGTCTTTGAAGTACATAGTGACGCTAGTATTTAGTTTCATTGACCACTAGCGCTTAATACTTCTCTTGTTTAATTGATTTTAAATGTTCATGTGATTCCTTGCTAATATTACATTTATCATTTGGAAATTGTCAGAACAAAGCTATATAAACAATTAGTAGTAAACTTTCAAGAGTGTGCTTCATTTATTATTTAATTAATATTTTAGTAATATTTGGATCTGGATAATGCAATTGCATTTTATTTTTGTTGACTGCCCGATAAAACATCATAATGATACACGAGTATTATATGTCTCATAAGACATCTTGTTGTATAGAAGACATAAAACTGAGTGTGCTGATTTTGATGAGGTATTTGTTAGTCACACGGAGTAGTGTCATTGAGATTATATGACTATCAGTCATAACTAAAAACGTCCTTTATTAGTTATCATTAACACAAACTGTATTGTTCAGAGGTTAAGTACGTTGTATGAAATCGATTTTCTAACCTCATCACCTAATTACAATCCATGTCGTCACGTCTGACCATGTTCTATCTGACCGCTGTGTATCTTGACAACAGCTTGCAGTTAATTTCTCTAGCAAGAAAAGCTCCGATGTAAGGCTGTCATGCTCAAAACACACCACTCCTACTTGCATAATCTATCAACTGTACGAAAAGGACGGTTTTCCAACGCTCATTTCAACAGACCGATCGCACACAAAGCTGCATAAGCGCTGCATCCGACACCTTGACCAATTTGTCTTCCTGTGGAATACATAAATAGCCAATTAATTTTACAGCTGCTTGAGGTATGGAATGATTGAATGGATATATCGGGGAATCAACTTGTATGCATGCGACTTGTGCCGTTTTTACAGGCGGCGATCATTTTTTATTATATTGCGTACTGTTGCTTGACATACGTGGGCTGACTTTGCACGCAAACTTTGTACTCGATGCTTCTCACCTGTTACAAATGCCGCATTATGCTTATCACGGCTGGGATACAACTTGTAGAAGATTTATTTCTAGATGTTTCTGGTCTCCAAGTTCATCCAAAGGAATTGTTGTTATGTTTGTTTGTTTGGGAAATTCTAAATCCTAAGTTCTAACTAGAACATGCTTATGATCTCAATGTATGAATATTTTGGATCGGAAATAGCTATTTACGTACCCTTCTCAAAACCAACACATTTCGATGACTCCATACTATCTACGTAATGCTAAACAATGCTAAAATGTAGTTCTGATACACTCTATCCCACCACAATTTTATACCGGCTGTGGTTCTCATGACTTGCTCATTTGCATAGCGGACCTCAACCCTCGTTATACATAAAGGTTCCCACTATGCATAACGTCTTTGTGTATAATTATAAATTCTAATCATATTTTCATAACTACTTGCTTTACTTTACATGACATATATGTGTATGATCACCTTTTTGAACCCATGAGGTCCTTATTACATTAATGACTTGTTACACATTTAAAGTGGTGTCGATATCTCTTCCTGCTTACCAGTATCATAGAAATTAAGTTTGCGATTTTAAGGTCCATACAATAATTTCTTATTAACTTACCAATTAGAGTAAAATAAAAAAGGTTATTTTATGGTATTTCACTCTTCTTGTCTCAGGTGTTAGATTTTATTTAATAAAAAAGGTAATAAAACTGAAAGATGAAATGTCAACAAATAATGTCTAACTTGCTCATGCTGACAAACACTGTTTGATATCTCTGATTGTTTTTATTTTTTTAGGGGAAATCACGAGTTCAGAGATAGTTATGAAATGTGCAGAATAATAAAATAAGATTACTTTCTTCCTGTATATGCTTTTCTTTAGAAAGGAATGGTGGTATTGGAAGAGTGACTGGAGTCTATCACACTGCACATAATGGAAAAGATCGGCCACGCAATCCCCCTGGGCTCCAGCCTACTGTCCTTGGAACCACTTCGGTAGCTGTGCCAACGGTTAGGTTTTGTTTTTATCTTTTTTTTTCATCTATACAATGTAGTATCTTAACTTAAAAAAAGCTAAGTATGAGGGAAAGGCTTAAAACCTAGAAAGCCATCGCAGTTGCTGTTTAGAAATTATTGGAACTATTGTCGGAATGTGAACCTACTTTTACATAATTGTACGATGTCATCATTTCGAGAATGGGCTTTAAAGAACGTAGCTTACAACCTTATTCATACCTACGCTGTTAAAGTTAAGGATGTGTAGTTTTAGGTAGCTTGCAGTGTAATTATCATTCGGGTTATATTACCTCATATGAATCTGTGTCTTTTGTTTGTGCCTGTCATGTATGTTATAACCCTTATTTTTATCATATAATGACAATATGGATTAAATAGTTATGTATCACTAAATTGAAACTAATCTAGCTTTGAACCATACAAGAGTTTCACAAAATGTATTCCTATAAGATAGATTTAAAAGTATTATATTTTGTAATGCACATACATTCGGTGTAACGAAATAAGCACAAAATTACAATATTTGAAAACACGCTTCTACAGTTTTCCTGACACATAACCCTTTATAACCAGCTAACAATAAATTCTAGGAGAATTACTATTAAGATTGCTATTCTAAAAATCAAGTAACTGACCTTTAAATGATCTCAGTGTTCCACGCGAAAAGAATCTATCAGCGAACCTTTTGATGATTAGGTGTTTTACACAAAAATTGCCCGTTTATTTCACATATAAATAGTCTATTGGCTGACTTCTTTACTGGCTAAAGTGTTACATATAAAAATTGATGTAATTAAAGTAATTCATAAAACGTTAAAAACGTTGAATGTTATTATAAGTAGATTTTGTAATGCTTAAGTGTAGCCTGTAATACCATAGATATAATGTTAGAATAAATAAACAAACGGAAGTTATTAACATTCGACAATCAGACGCATTACATTACTTCCTCACCAATCTGATTTTTCATATATTTCAAGTATCTTTCTTTTGAATATCTGATGAAGTATTTAAGAATTTGAGGTTGGGGTTTTATATCTATTATATTCGTAAGCACATTTATATAATGTATAGTTGAAACACTATCCATAAAGAGTGTTAACTTTATCTAGAAATCTATTGAATCTTTGTTTATGATTTATATCACTGTTACATATATATAAATAAATGTTGTCATTGTAGCCGATATTCGTTTTTGTTCTTAATTGAATTCTAGAACTTATATTTGTCCTATCGTTAACTTTAAACTTATAACCATTTTTGTTTATTATAGCAACCATGTTTATTCATTTTCCTGTCAACTTCATTTTAACTTATTTATAGGTCCTCGCAAGCTCTGATACAATTATATTTGTTATGTAATACTATCCCAAATCATTTCCTTGTATACCAACGGTTAAGATATTTTGTGTGTAATTTAAACCATTATGTCTTTAAGTTCGTTTCAACTTGAAACAAATAATTTGAGAACATAAAATTTTATGCATAAATGTTAATTATAGCAGACGTATCGAGTGATCTATAGAAGTCGTAGTGACAGTTTTATATCATATGGTTTAGTTAAATGAAATATAAAACTCTGCATTCGTTAATTATGTTAATTTATGTTTATTTAATTTTGATCTCTTATCTATCTTATTCTATAAAATAATTGAAGACAAAGCATAAAATTCTTAAAATGCATTGAATAAAGGGGACTAGTGAAAGTGAAAAAGTCTGTACGCTAGATATTACTCGATTAAAGACATTAATCCCTCATGTGTATGCTTAGCAGCTACCACAGGATATTGTTTCTATTCACGATTATACCAGAATTAGGTAAAGTTACATTTCATTCTTTATTGGATTTTATTTTCACCAACACTATAGTTAAAATGTTTAATATACATAATATATTTATTTCTCTTGTTTTATATTCATATATATTATATTATGTTTTCATCATAAGAATTATTTACGATTTGTATCTTAGTATATATATTTAGGACTAACTAAAATCTCCTATGATTGCAGAATCTTTAAAGATATTACATTTATGGTCAAAAATGCCAATAACAAAGATAATGCCTTACAGACCAATCAGTCCATTCTAATTATTACAAGTTTTTGTTTTATCCCATTGTAAAATTCTATATAGACCAATGTTTTAACTTATATTTATCTAGTGTCATGATACATTAACACGCTATGGTACAAAAGTTTATTTAGCAATTAAACAAGTAATTAAGCTTTTTCCATGAAATGTCTCTTACAACTAATCGACATCTGAATTTTACAAATATATCGATCGCCAACTTCATTCAGTCAATGTGTAAAGTTCTGAAAAGGGGAATATTTAAGGGTTTTAAAATGTTTTGGGATTTCTATATATTTCACAATGAAAAAAAAAAGGTTTCGGTATTGTATAAGAATACATATAAATGACTGAAGTTCCATATTTTGTATGTAGGTGTTCATCCTTTATTAATAAGCATATTCTAAATCGTGTGATTTTCTAAAGAAGAAAAAAAAACAATTTAAATACCATAAATTTTAAGGTAACAATTCGAGAGATAAAAACTACCTTTCTTTCTAGGTCTAGCAATAACTTATATTAAAATAGATATGGATATTCTAATATATTATAATGTTGAAAAGGTTAATAGTTGTGTATTGTTTATAGATAGATAGAAAAGAAGAGAACAAAAGAAGGTAAACGGTTAAAATATACCACAATATTTAAAAACAAAATGTTTTCGCATGCTTCAACGTACGAATATTCTTATTTATTCTTCTTGAAATACTTTTTATTTAGTGTTTGTTAACTACTGGCTTTCGTGTTGTAGTTTAAGCTCACTCATCAAATCGCCT
>NW_013665612.1:641844-644679 GCF_000517525.1 Limulus polyphemus
AAAAGTAACAAAGTTTTACGTAGAATAAGAAATAATTATTTATGTCTAATGGATAAATTATTTTGGAATGGTTTACCTTTTTAGTTAAAGTTAGCTTAAGTCTCGAGGATACGATAGTTTTAATTTTGTAAGCATATTTGATAGCATGTAATAAAGTGGTGGAACAAAATCAAATTACGTAAGTGAAAAATATGATGAATACATATTACTTTTTAAATTCTAAAATTTTATTTATATTCAATCAAGAAATTCTACCTTCGAAAATTACTCTGGTTATTATTGTTCATTTTTTGTTTGTTTGTTTGTTTATGATTTATTTAAAAATCGTCGGTAGTAGATAATTGTATCGAATTAGGTTATGATATTTGCTTTGGGCTTTAAATTTAATAAAGCTGTTGCGTTTTCTTCAAGAATCTATAACTTTATACATATACGTACAGACGAAAATTTATATGAAGACAATAAGATTTTCTTAATGCTATAACCAACATTAAAGTATTAATAAAATAAAACAATTTATTGTGATATCAATACTTTCGCTATTGATATTGTGACTTACATTTTTCGTGCCTACAATAGTGATGTGCGACAAAATATATATATATTCATATTTGTAAGTTATGGTTACGCAAGACAAAGAATAAATTACGTATGTTATAAATGTTCAGGATAAACAAGAAGTAACTTACGCGGAGCTTTCAATGCCTACTTCCCATGCTTCGACTGCAGTCAGACGTACAGAGCCACCGACAGAATACGCCCAGATCGACTTCTTCAGACAAGCAAAACAGTTGGTACTCCAGCCAGATCATGAAGAGGATGACAGCCACATAACAGCGGAAACCCCATTAATGGAAGCGTTGTCAAGCATAGCCGGAAGGGTAGATATATTTTCAATCATACAGTTCACTGATGCCCATTTTGTTTCCTATCCATCACTCAATTTTTTTTTCTAATCATGTACATCAAGTGGCAGCAGGACTTTGTCACGATTTCTGTAAGCTACAAGTCTTTAATTAATATTGATTAATATAAATGTAAATTTCGGTTTAATCTCGCACAGTAAAGATCACGATCTGATGAGGTATTTCACTTAATTATATATATTTTGTTGTTGTTCAAACGTTTCACTTTGAATTGGAGGATTAAATAAATACATTTAAAGAAAATTGTTGATAATATTTTAAGTCACTTTCTAACTAAATAACTCGTATAGTTGAAAGAAACGCATATTGTAGAGAGAACTTGGTAAATACCCAAAACATTAACATTGAAAAAGTCTCATTTATCATATATAACAAGAATATCGGCATTCGCACACGTTGAATTGAAATACCATTTTACACAGCATTCACGAGTTAATGATATTATATTCTTTAAAAATATCTTCTATACAAAATATGCAAGTGGAATAATAATTTATTTGATGCTTTTTCAAAGATGTTATTATGGAAAAAAAAGAACTGTGAAAAGATAAAATAATTTCTCCACAATAGTGATTGGTTGCCTTGGCGTTATCTAAAGAACAGTTTGAGTCAAACCTATTTTTACTAACATTTATTTTAGTATTTTAATGAGTAGTTTCCGAACATCAAAGTTGTCAACACAAATTAAACACAGAACCATCTCTCAGATATCAAACACTCATGCATGATCATATTGTGATTCGTTAATTTAAACTACATGATTCAGATCAATTGTCAAACAAATATCTGACCCTTGCGAGTCAAAACAAAGTTTAATTCAAAATAAGCTGTAATCTAACGTTCGTATTATAATATTTCAACAAGCATGTTTCTACTGTCCAGGAATTCTGTGCCCAAATAGTTAAATTTTAATATGTTATTAACTCTGTGCTTAAATACAAAATCTTATAAACAATAGAAAGTTTCATAGCTACTTAGAGATTACTACCTAGTCAACATTTATATTTTTGTTACGTATTTAAGTATAAGTCATTATTATATATCCCTATAAATTAATGTTCTAAGGGCAAATGTATGAAACATGTAAACAAAACAAGCAATGATACGAGATTGAAATTTGAATAGAAAAGTTAAATAATTATAAGAAATGGTTAAAGATTGGAAATTATTTATGTCTTACTAAATATTAAATATATTACTAATGTAAATGCTAGTTATTGTAAACCTAAATAACATTCGACTACTTCTTCGTAATATCTTCATCATTATATACATCGCTGACTAAAATAATTTGAAGTAAGTTACTTGGATGGACATAAATACTGAATGAAACATTACATTGTTTTACACATGATGCTTCAAGATATTTATGAAAAAAGTTGTAGTCCTGCTGATAAAATTTAAAATATAAGAACATGGATTTGTATTTGATGTTTCCACAAGTTATTGATCTTGGTAAGAAACTGACTTCATAGTTGACAAAGTTAAGTAATTTAAGATCATAGTGCATTACAAAAAATACTGATTTACCATTTAAAGTACCTCTATATATTTTGCTTTATACATAAAAGAGCATAATCGTCTATAATATTTACGTGTTTGCGTCAGTGAATCAAAATATTTAGACCAACAGTGATGGTTTGTTGTATAAGATTAACTTAGAAAGTTGCATCGTGTATTTATGTATATAAATAACTTGTGCAGTAGTTAACAAATGAATTCTACGCTTTGGGATGTCATATCTGAATCACGTGATTTGTTTCTCCTGAAGTTTTGTGGGGTCAACTGGTTTAGGTGTTTTAAATCGACTGACTCTCATAACATAATACACAAGTGCTGATGTAAATGCTAGTTTAGGTTTTGACAACTGGAAATGTGTGACCTAAAATGGTTACTTTTTTTAGATTTA
>NW_013665612.1:644721-658059 GCF_000517525.1 Limulus polyphemus
TATATATATATATATGTGTCATCTGCCAATCCATACAAACCATATATTTCTTGTGATAGATCACTTACATATTTACTGAACACATACTGAACGAAATTAAAGTGAGCATAAATATAAACATACAAAATGCTTTGCCGAGTCCCAAAACAGCGAAAGACTAAAGCTTTCTTTTCAGGTTTTCCTGTATATTCCTTTTTCTCTACAAAATACTCAATGCATAAATATATATTTGTATTAACTAGAAGTATATTGTATGAATTTAAGACCCACAAACCGTAAAATAGATTAAATCTACTAGTGAAAAACAAATCTTAAATTCTCTATACATTTTACTGTAAGGCTTTAAGTTACCAAGTCTCAATTTCACCCAACTTTTGATACAAAAAATTATATATCAATTTACGATATGTTAATTTTATTAGAAAATTAGAAACGAACTTTTAGTTCATTTAATTCCCCATACATTAGCCAAATGTAGAATATGAATCATTTGAGTTAATTCAAAAATACTATCGAAATGCATGGTTATGACTTATCTACGTTTCGATTAATATTCAGCTATTTTGATGTTTATTTGGCAATAATAATTTTAAAAGGATTACATTATTAATTCAACCATCTGTTTCCTTAGTTAGCCCGGCCTGACATATCTTGGTGGTTAGGGCGCTCAACTCCGAACCTGCAAATCATGGGTTAGAATGACATCACCAAACATGTCCGTCCTTTCAGTCACGGGAGCGTTATAATGTGACAGTTAATTCTACTTTTCGTCCATAAAAAGTAGCCCAAGAGTTGGCTGCATTCCCTATATTCTGCCAAGTTAGGGACGGCTGAGTAGCTTTGCGCGAAATTCAACAAAACAAACAAACACAAAGATTTCAATTACACCATTTCTTCTGTAAAACATAATTTTCAATAATATAAACAATTTTCGCCAAGTTTGTCGTTTTGTTCTTTTGTTTTATTTTTCCTTTTAATTTCTGTAAATCGATAAGTAATGCATATTGTAATACATTACAAACCGAACATTAGGTAAGTGGTTGATTTTGATTAATAATACAGGTGATATCCGAGATAATTTCTCAGGTTTTGTCATAAGCGATGTAAGGTGCTTAGACTAATACTCTGAAAATTCTTTATCTTTATTCAATGAACATTATCAAGGTCTATTCGTTTTTCACACTATCTTCTATATATTAGACTAACCATATCTCAATACATTCATCCGTTTGTATCTAGTTTGCATACGTATGTATATATATTTCTATCTGAAGCTAAGATAAACAAAAACAGTTAACTAATTTACAAGGAAGTATAATGCACATGAAAGTTCATAATTATAAAAAAAGAATGTACAGCAATACAAAATTAAAGTTAAAAAGGATTTATTTAGTAGTGTCCTACATTTACTACCTCACCGTAGTTTTAATTAAGAAAAGAAGGAAAATTACTTCCAGTTCATAAAACCGCGTGAATCGGAGATATACGTAAAAAATAATAGTTTATCTAAATCATTACACAAAAATAATTTTATCACTTTTAAGTAAAACTGTTATAAAGTTTTTTCTCTACAGGTATACACTTAAGGACAAAGATCCATTCAAATTGCCTTTATTTATGAAGATCATTATCAATAAGGTTAAATTAAATATCATGTCATAAATAAAACTGTACTATATACTTTTTGACAACAAATGACGCTAATTTTTGAAGTTAACTGTGAAAGTTTCAACAAAGCTATGTTTTTAAAATTAACTGTAGAACTCCAAAGTAAAAAAGTACTAAAATAATATTTAAATGTTTGCATATCCTAACGAATTATACTAAACAAAGGGTAAAAAAATCGTATAATAATAAACCTTTCGAAATACATAGCTTTGTTTCTCAAAGTCATTCAGAAGGTCAAGTTAAGTAAATAAGCAGTGTCAGTCTTTGCGTACATATCACGCTGAAATAAACTTTCCTGAAGCCAAAATTTAGCCCTTAACTTTCTGACTTTTAAAAAGACAGTACATCAAATTCAAATATTTATCTTCATTAATTACAAACGATGTTTATTAATCACAAGTCGCTTTTTACGAACCTTATAAAAATATTACGCACTGTTATCGAAAGTAGGTCTTCACGTCAACGAGGGGTTGAATCTTAATTTTCTGACTTTTAAGAAGACAGTACATCAAATTCAAATATTTATCTTCATTAATTACAAACATAAACGATGTTTATTAATCACAAGTCGCTTTTTACGAACCTTATAAAAATATTACGCACTGTTATCGAAAGTAGGTCTTCACGTCAACGAGGGGTTGAATCTTAATTTTATCATGTTATCGAACAAAATATTACTAGTACTTTAATCTGTGCGTGCGTTATAAGGTTGACATTCAACCCCTTAGCGTCGATGGTGGGTGGTAGGGTGCAGCTGCCTGGCTGCTTTCCCTCTTGTCAGGAGTTCAAATAGCCTTAATACCTTTGTCATAAATACAAAGTATGATGTTTCTAATAAAGATATTTTAACAATTGTCAACGGGCAATAGTCAAGCAAAATATATTTTGTGCTTGAAAAACGATATTATTTGACTAATGTACCATATTAAACACTAACCCAAGAAATTTTATGCATGATGTTGTCATCGCTGCTGGAGCCCAGTGCTGTAAAAGTTAATTTGACAGAAAATAGTTTGTACACGACTTATACCAGTGCAATTGCCATATAAATCACGTGGTTAATCTTATGGACAACGCAAGCGCAGCAGCAAAAGGATAAGATGCAATAAACGTTAATAACCAATTATTCTCTCTCTGGACTGATGAAGTCTCAGTTTAAAGATCAGTCTTTCAATATCGCATATTTGAGGAACATCTGTGTAAGATCTGTGCAATCATATTTCAGGATTATTCTAGTAAAAATTTGGATTAGAATATCAAATATAATTTTGCTATAATTCTCAGTTGAAAAATACTTTTGCTATAAACAGAGACATAAATTTGGATTTAGACATATCAGTGAATAGACCAATACTAGAAGACGTCAACTAGATTCCACCACATAGAAGGACCTCATGGGCTGTGACTTTTTGCAAGATAGATCTGAAATGCTATACTATTTTTACGCACTTCTATTTAGAAATAGGTAAGAAATTAATTAACGGGAATTTAAGAGTAATTGCAGTCTATCACGATTTTATCACATATATACGTTTTTTTTTGGTTCCGTTTCTATGCCAATTCTCTATCTTTAACGCCTTAAAAATTTCAAATACGTTTACTTTATATTCGTTTTGCAACCCTCATAAGATTCAAGTGTGCGCCAAGGCTGTAAAACCTTATGGTTCTTCACACACCAAAGTATGTTTCCAATACTTTTTTATAGAAATAAACTCATCAACAGTAAAAAAGTTTCTAATTAAATACATAACAAATTGGTGTTCCAACATGCTTAAAGACTGTACGTACAACATTAAATTTGTTATTCAATGCGCAATAACATT
This sequence comes from Limulus polyphemus, assembly GCF_000517525.1. Lineage (NCBI taxonomy): Eukaryota > Metazoa > Arthropoda > Merostomata > Xiphosura > Limulidae > Limulus > Limulus polyphemus. The sequence continues at coordinate 648,213 of NW_013665612.1, forward strand.
ATCAGTAGAGCAATGTGTTTATTTAGATTAAAATATATGTTAAATTTGGTATAAAGATTTGCCTCTGATATAAAAAATAAAATAAGAAATACATCTGCATAAAAGTAATAACGGCAACTTCTAATTTGATTTCCAAGTAAAAAAAAAACATACTTTTTTAAAGTAAACAAGCAATTTATAGAAAGTTCAAAATACAGAAAAATCTAGTTATTTTACTAAAGAATAATACGTTTTATAACTCTGAAAAAATATCTGATGCATCAGCTACAAAATTACTAAACATACGATTTTTTTTTTCATTTCATTACATTTTCTAATCTCTTTTCTAGCTTTAATTTTATCTTAGTGTTCGTGATACTGACTTTATTACTTAACCAATACGGATGCACCACCACATTATATCTCAAAGCAATTAGAAGGAAACTCGATTTTAGAATAAAAATAAACCAACCAGCTGTATATAAATCGTAAAGATAGAACAGTTAATGTTTCGTCCACAAAAAAAAATAAGTTAAATAGTGATAAGCTTTGTTTCTTTTGCGCAAAACTACTGGAAAGATACCTACATAAGCCGTCCCTAGCTTAGAGCCGATATACTAGAGGGAAGGAAATTAGTCAACACCACCTACCGCCAACAGTAATGATATGAATGACGCAAAATTACGACTGTGAAGTAGGTATTGGTTATATAACGGTGACTGAATAACTTATAAAGCATAAAATGAAGTTAACAGCTAAAGGGTAGTGATACATAAAATTATTATTATAATAAATTAGATCAAAAGATCAGCGTTAAACTCTAAAGATACTGCATAAATATTAAATATTTAAGTAGGATAAGACAAGGTGTTAAATATTAGTTATCTATACTGCATAAAGTTAAAAGAGTGAATTTTAAACGAAATATTTTAACATTTGAAATTAGAAAAAGGTTTAAATTATTCGAAAACCTTAAAGATCTAGTCATTTTTAACTTTATCATGATGGCCATGTGTATTATCACGTATGTAAACAAATAGAATATTTTTTAACCTATGAAATGACAAATGAACATTTAAAAGATGAAATATTTCATTCAAATTTTAACATCGATGTCTATAGAGAATACAGAATTTACACTCCTGAAGGTGTAAGTAAACAAAACATATGCAACAAACCAAAGACGAAAACATACTCTTTATTATGAGTTTCTTCTATATAATGACGTTGCAAAGTGTCTGTAAGTTTAGTTGAGCACATCCTTTGAGGTAAATGTTATTATTCATTGATAATTATCACTTGCATTATCCTTTCGTGCTAGTATTCAAAAACACGTGGTCTGTGAATAACATTGATTGGTGTAAAAATGAGCGTTTATTTGATTTCAATGCAGCTGAATCCCATGGTACAATTCTAACTGTTATATTTGTTTTCTTTCAGCATCGAATTACGTCTGTTAGTGATCGAAGCAAGATTTCCACACCGGTGTGAAACTTCTCATGATATTGATGTATGGCACCTATTTAGTGTCAGCTCTTGATAACCGATAACGTCGAAGATTTCGATATTATGAGATGTTAATCGCCAAATGGACAAAACGTTTAAAGGCTCGAGTCTAAATGTCGAATAACCACTTTGGGTACACAGAACTGACCGCTTTTAACGGGTACCTGAGTTGTCTTCAAAGTATTTTGATTAGCTGAAAATTGGTGGTTTTGATTCATACATTAGGCTCGAATCCTACAAAAAAACCATTATAACCTCAGTCGAAAGTCTGTATTTAAAGTGTGTCGTCTGATTTGTTCACATCCTTGATGGCCTCATTTTGAGTAAATATCATTTCCTCGACCTTACTATGTGTACATAAGAGCATGTTATTATACAGAATCAAAACGTTAAATATTGTAAGTTCTTGTGCTTGAGCAAAGTGGACATCAAGTAACCTTGACAGCCAACAGCATTCTTCATTTCACTGTTTTTAATGAAGAATACCTGTATTTCTGTAACTCTTTCGATAACTTGTGGTAACCTTCTACTAAATGTATATCAAACACGAACAATTTTTCTCCAACGTTTTCTTGTCGTGAAAATTCAATTCATCTAAATATTGTAAAGGAGTACAATGTTATAAGATAACCTATCGTTAATTATTACTGCTAAAGACATTCCAGATTGAGTTTTTCAAAAACAACATTAAATATTTATTTAAAAACATCTTCGTTGAAATCATAATTCATATGTTTGCAAATATATCAGTTGTTTATCAGTTCCTAGATTAATTTTGTTACTGGATTATGGCTTACCATTCCACATATATTTGTTGTTTTTTTGTGATGGAAATACTGATATGTAACTAAATTTAATCATATATATATATATATATATATTGTTTTTCACAGATAACATTTAACGCATATGTTTCTTGGAATTTTACAACTTTAAATGTGTTTTATTAAAATTGGCATGGTTTTTCAGATATGTTTGTTGAGAAGAAAACTGGTAGAAGGTCTCGTTTTTAAATTGTTTCGTCATATATAGTTTGATTTGTGAAATTTATGTATATGAAGAAAAGTAAGACATTTAAGTTATAAGGTTCGCATTGAGTTGGAAAATTAATATAAATAAATTGTTTCGGACAATCGAAATCTGCAGTTGCAATATTTTTATTTACTAAAATTTTCTACTATAAGAAAGCAAATATTTTCCACACAAGTTTACGTTTTAATTGCATTTCAAATTAAAATTTTTGCTTATATCATAAAGACAAATAAAATATATTCAGTGGATAATTTGGAAATATTTTAAGATATTTTCAAGCAAATATTAAATCAGTGCCATATGAAAAACTACTTGGATCGGAAGGTATGTTAAATACATATACTTATGTACCGTATTGATATCATATACTCCTTCCCATCCAAAAAAAATATATTAATTTACCAATACGGAATCAATCCTCTTGGTTTATAGTAAACTCTTGAGTTCCTCTAGAGAGCGTTTACTATAAAAAATTAATGAGTAAAATTATAAGCTTAACAATTTCTCTTATGTTCTTGACATTTTTTGAAAGTTTTATTAAATGTCATTTCTGCATTTTTTTCTTAATATTACGACGGAAATTTCAGAAATAAATTATACAACGTATGATAAGGGGTCACATTTAATTAAGATGATAACGTTTGCATTTTTTTATTTTTGGCTGAGAAAGATAAAATATGATTTGAAACTTTCTTTAGGCAAATATATTTCAAAGAAAAATACCGTTTTATTCTGTAATGATTGCTTTTCCTAGAAATCGATATAACGCATGTATCTGATTTGTAGACGATAAATGCCCCAGAGATTCTGTTCTCGCAGGGTTGTATTATTTGGTCCGTTTCTCTAACCTAGTTCGTTTACATATGCCAGACACCCCATCATTTGAACGTAAAACATGCTTTCATTTGTTTGTTTTTTTTGTAGACTGAATATTTATCTTTCTGACCATTCAATTCTCTGTGACCAGCAGGCTATGATTCTTCGGTTTTCAAGCATTGCTTACATTCCCACATCAATTGCCTCTAGCGTATCCTTCCTGTCATGCCACAGTGATCTCTTCATGATTTAATCCGATTTCTAGTTTCGTCGATTTCCTTACACAACAAAGTATTTGGAACACTATACAGATCCTTCTGGATACAAGGATTGTTTACGTGGAAAATGGAATAAAGTAAAACAATGCGCATACTTGCCGATATTTCATAATTTCCCAGAACGTTTACTACAATGTATCAGTATATTAGAAACCTGAGAAAAATAAATATATTTATGAATGTCTTTGAAATTGTTCGGGAGAAATTAACATTATTCTTACTTTTTTTTTATAAAAATTCAGAAAATAATTATATGTATGTAGACAGCAACTTCTAAATTAAATACCTGTCTAAATTTTAACTTCTCTGCGTTATTTAATCATAAACACAACTAAGGTTGAACATTATCACAAAAGAATAATCTCTATTAAATAGATATTAGCTGCTCTGATAATATGTGTATATTTTCGTTTAGATATGGCAAGAGCTACTAATGCTCTTATTGGTAGAAAATATTCTCCATTTTCTGCAACCTAGCTAACTTGTTTTCTCTCAGGATTATATTGATAGGCCCCTTTTTTTTTCTTGTTATTGTAAAATGATACAAATCGTCTTGATTATATAAACAACAAAGTTAATCATTTCCTCTTAAAAGAGCTAAATATCTTTACTTTATCACGTATTCATTAAATCAGGAAGTAATAACATTCGAATCAAACAGTTTATACCACTAAGCAGTAAACAAATGGAATATTTTATATCTTGCAATCTGTTAATTGTACACCGCCATTGAATTATTGTTTGTTTGTTTGAAGTTAAGCACAAAGGTACACAATTGACTATCTGTGCTCTGCCCACCATGGGTATCGAAACTTGGTTTCTAGAGTTGTATGTTCGCAGCCATACCTCTGTGCCACTGGGAGGCCAACCATTGAACTTTATATTATTTCATAAAATTATTGTATTTTCACTTTTAGCAAAGCAAAACTCTACTTAGTTTAAGGAAAATATGATTTTGAAAATTTATATTGTCATAACTGTGAAGCAAATATATATTTCAAGCTTTTATTTCTTAATCCGAAGGATAAAATGCTCGTAATTAACGTTTCTTTGTTGTTTAGGAATACCTCTCTCACTGATTTATACTATATCAATTATTGACATCAACCAATAAAGATTACTCTGGTGTTTAAAATATTTTTTCATGTGTTGAAATGAAAGCATCCAGTGTGATCTTGCTGTCATATGACCAACAGTAGCATGGTTGAATAGAATACGCTGATCAAATAACTAAACCCAAATTATATTCGGGAGCAACTTATTCTCTTTTCAGACAACTACACTTATTACAATTATTGTGAGAGATTAGAATAACGCTATAAATTATTTTCATGTGTATTTCGATTTGCATCAGCTGTACCTGCGACTCTGTGTCATTAAAGGTGAACAAAACAAAGGTTATAAAAAAAAAATATTTTAAAATGGGCCAGACAGCTTGTTTGGGAAATATACCTGGAACACTTTGAATATTGTATATTTCTTCGTTAAAAAAAACACAGAGTGCTTTTGTTTCTTTAATGAATTTTAGTTAGAAATTAACGGGCGATTTCATCTTCCATCATGTAACCAGCAATGGGGAAATATTAAATTAAATTGATACTAAAGATACATTTTGTACTAGTTAACAGGATTATTGAATCAATGTATCTGTCACTGTGGCACTAGTTTTCACAGCTGAAAACACAATAACCGTTAGCTTAGACTAAACGAAAATAAATAAGTATGCTTATTTTTCATCATCCCGAGACTTGATGCTGAAAAACATAAATCTGATATTTCTTTAAGCATTCTAAGATATTCTGGGTAATACATATTATCCGTATATTCTGAGAACTAAGTTTTAGCATGCACAGAAAACTGTTGTATTTTCCACAAAAGTTATAATTTTTATCCTTAAATGTTTGTAAAAAATATTGAATGAGACAATATTTGACTTTTCTACGATAAACGTTAGGAGATGGTAAAATGTATTTTCCACAGAATGTTAAGCATAAAATAAATTTCCTCTGAAACAAATTTGATCCTGGTTAAAATAATGTTATACATTTTTATTGTTGTTTTAAATTATAATGATCAATTAAAGCATTTCATTTGCTTATCGTTTTCATGAAAGAGAAATGTTGATAGCTGCAACAAATTATTATCGTAAAAATCAAGCTTCATACCTAAGTACAGAAATTCGCTTAGCATAGAAATGTGTGTGTTATTGTTCTTTATCAGGCGAATTTTCCAACACCATTTTCTGAGCATTTCATGTTGTAAATAAAAATTATTCTACATACTGCTCATAATTTTCCATTATGTATCATTCAACACGTAAGTTTCCAGTTTTGTAAAACATAAGGGTAAAGTATAATCAAGTAACTCGTATATGTTCTTGCTTCCAAAATCTAAAAAAAAAGGCGCGTGTTATTTGACACTGATAAGAAGGTGTGCGTGCCTTGAACCTAAAATTTACTAATCATCTACGGGTAAAATGTCAGGTTGATAGGGTAGAAGCTTATGGATAATCAACATAAGAGATATCTTTACTTGAAGTTGATGTGATTAATTGAGCCTTTGAAAGACCAAGAAGGCGTAAAAAAGAGGAAGTAGCGATTGTTTTTGTGGCTGGCTTTCTTACTTTTTTTTTCGTTTGCTATTACGTTGATTATATAAACTGTAGAATTTTATTTTGTTTTTCAATTCCGTATATAGGTTTTCTGATGAAGAAAACAGACACTTGAATACTAAATAATTAATCTCAAGTAATTAATCGGAGTTTCTAGTTAATCCTAAATTCAGCGATGATATGTGTTTTTAAACATATTATGTTAACCCTACTTATGCACCAGATTCCTTGTAGTTCCATAACATTTGCTAGTTACAGGATGCCTAATAAGTTATGAGTCATATGTTTAAAAAAAGTAAATATTCCAACCAACTTTCGTTAATTACTGCTGTGATTCCTTGGTTTCTTTTAAAAAGAGAACAAGTTATTTCACCCACTATTTATAGTCAGATCTTTACACTAAATATTCTGAAAAGCAGGGATCTAAAGTTTCTTAGTATAATGAAATAGACAGACCCATCCTGCAAAAGGTGTTTAAACAAGTCGCTACTAATCCGAGGGTTAAGATTCTTAGCCTTGCAACCAGGAATATTGCACACTCCTTCTAATAATTTTTTACAACTTCGAGTATTAGGTCTCTTACTTCCTCTTCACTTGGGGAAGTCTAGAAATATTAAATCTAAGCTAACCAGACGTATGTTTTGGCACAGAGATTGGTTACGTTGTATTAAAATTAATATGATAATTCAAATGAAGAGGTCAGATGACACTATGACATTTCGGGACGTTTCGTATGTAGAGTGATGCCACCGAAAATCGACATCTTATGGGAAGGACATGTATGAGCCTTTTCCGGTGCAAAATGTCCAAATATTCAGTTCATAAACGTGTGTTTAGATCGGGGATTTAGAATTTCCAAGGTAGCGATCTTCCTTGATCACAATGACATTGGAAAACAAACTTTGGGCACCAGGACAATTCATAGAGAAACCTGCAATAAGTCGTAACCAACCATCATAGGCAAAATGCGAGCATCTTGCAATGGGTGAGACTCCACAAACACAAAGAATAACATGGCTCAGGCAACAGTACTCAACATCATGAGGAATAATCTGCGTCTGGAAACGATGCTAACAAAGTATGGGCTCATTAAGATAAGGCCGTACTTTCTGATCAACCATCAGATATCTCAAGCAGATGAAAAATGAAACGAGTATTCATGCTATTAGATACAAAGACATATCAGTCAAGTCACGAGACACAGTTATTTTGGATCGCTGTGCGATCATACTGATGAAATGGACGCTCTGAAACCGTTGATTTTATACACTAGATGGATTATGGAAAGCAACAAAAAGAGTAGTATACTGTGGATGTGACATCCTTATGTCAGATCCCATTGTAATGGGCACTACGCTGCATGACTGTTCTCAAGATTTACGGTTTTGAGATAGAGCATGACCAGACATGAGCTATAACGACGTAGTAAAGCTCCAAAATTGTTTTAATATACCGTACGCAAACTCTTTAAATATGTGTATGTGCATCGTTCATAGCTTTTAAAGTGTATTTTAAATATATATTTTTCCTTTTAGGTACGCACTACTCCCCACCAGTGGCTTAGCGGTATGTCTGGAGGCATATAACTCTAATAACCGAGTTTCAATGCCCGTGGTGGGCACAGCATAGATAACCCATACTGTACCTTTGTTCTTAGCAAACCAAACGAAAATAATATACAAAATGTATATGATTTGGAGTGGTATGTCTCTGACGGAAGAGCACATAGTCTTCTATCTATATTTTATCTATTTATTCATAATACACACCTGTTATTGGTTATTAGGCTTGCGTCCCCCATTAGCACAGCGATATGTCTGCAGACTTACACCACTAGAAACCGGATTTGGATACCCGTTGTGGCCAGAACACAGATAGCTTTTGTGCATAATTACAAATAAACATACTAGCCTTGCATTGAGTATGTGTTTATTTTTTCTTCTAAAACTAGCAAATCTCTTGCCTGTACCCGTGGGAATTTTCAATGTTGTAAAATCCTCACTCAAGGTTCGGTAAAAAACGATATGAACTGCTCCACTGTAACTCCTTTGTTTTACCATGCTCAGTTGGGAAATCACGATGAACATTTGTGATTGAAACTATTCGGCTTGAATCCTCGGTACAATAGAATGTGCCTTTACAGAGGACGCAGCCTGTATTCTTGAAAACCTGTGTCACTTTCACTTTGCAAACTTCAATAACTATGCTTTTCTCTTATTGCATACGTGTCATTAAAAGCTTGTTCAGTCTATTGTACCCATGTTTAAGAAAACAAAGCATGTATTACTACGCCTCTAGAAAGAAAATACATCAACAAATTTTTAGTTTTTCAAATAGACCGAAGTGTCCTTGTGGATAGTGTACTGGATTGTGAATTCAAGGGTCCGTGTTTCGGGTCTTGTTGCCGCATATTAACGCTCCGCACTTTAGAATAATGAGTGCGTTATAAGAGTGACAGTCAAATTCTAAAATTCTATTAGAATATTTCAGGAGTTGGCCTCTTTGTTCAAAATTAGGGATGGCTAGGACATATAGCCCTTTATAGCTTTGCACAATTATCCAATATTACTGAGAACTTCTCATCACAACAATTGTTGTTATTAATACGATTTTTTGTTCACTAATTAACTTCTAAAACATAAGACTCACAAAAGATGGATTCTTCATAAGACATATAAATTTCAAAGATTTGAATAATTTGAGTCCTAAGTTGCAACTAATAAAAACATTGATATGTGACATATTTGCATTCTTCATATTCTTCTTACCAAGGCTAGTATTCAAGGGACTTGTGAAAAAACTTTATTATTAGTTCGTCAAGAAATTAATGTCGCGTTTTCGAACACTTTCATTAACCACTCCCAAAAAACGTACATCAGTATAATAGTTAAACGAACCGTCTAAACGTCACGATAGCGTAGCCTATATAATGTGTAAAGTGTAGTATATTCTAATCCCTTATAGTGATGACACACGACGAAACACACATTCTACCTGCAATGCTGTTTGAATACAAGAAAGGAAACAACGTCTCTGTAGCCACAAAAAAATATCAAAGACGTTTTGAAAATATTTTGAACGTTCGTAAGCATTAACGATGGTTCAGCAAATTTCGTGCTGGTGACATTAGCCTTAAAGACTGTGATGGCAGGGGCCAACATTTTGGAATTGATATTGATGCTCTGAAGACGCATGTTGAGTCTAATCCAATGCAACACACTCGTGAAATGGCCCTGAAATTACATGTCTCCCATGGAACAATACGAAAATATCTAAGGAATATGGGAAAACTCCTTAAAAAAGGTGTTTGGGTGCCTCATAAGCTCTCCGATGATCATCGTTTCAAACGTTGACGTTGCTTCGTCTCTTCTGGCGCTTAATGCGCATGATCCATTTTGGATAGAATTGTCACCGGTGATGAAAACTGAATTCTCTATGCGAATATTAAACGCCAAAAACAATGACTCTGTCCTAGTCAAAAATCACTTCCGACCCCAAAACCTGGACTCCACCCAAAAAAAGTGATGCTTTACATTTGGTGGGACTTCAAAGGAGTAGTTCATTTCGAACTCCTCAATCCACAGCGAACTGTCAATGCAGAGATCTATTGTCAGCAACTGGAATG
>NW_013665612.1:658365-659416 GCF_000517525.1 Limulus polyphemus
AAATGTGGACATCGACATGTTTTTTTTGCTTCAATGCCAAGTAATTTCTTTAATCAAGGTATTAACAATCTGATTGTAAGATGGAAAAATATCATCGATAATAATGGAGACCATTTCATATAATAAATGTTTTGTTTTGATATATAAGCTGTTCGGGTTTTTTCATCTAAGAAAAGCAACATTATTTCTTGACGACTTTATAAAATACCCATATATCAAGGTTTTAAAATATGTAAACTTAGACTACGTATTTTAAAACTTTTATGTATGAGTATTTTAATTATTCTTGTTATTGTTTTCCTCTTCCTTCTAAACTGAAAATGTTAATATAGACTTTCACGTTGGATATTTTTATTCAACGAGATAACATGAACCATGTATTCAAATATTACGCTTCATTACAATGGATCAAAAGTACTATGAAAAAAATAATTTTGTACATTAAGTTATTATTAAGGCGATAAACTCTTAATAGACAAAATTTGAAATCTAAAGCAGATACTGAACAAAATAATGAAACAGAGACAAATAACATTTAAACTACTGAGTTACAATTGGAGGGCAATGAGTCGCTATCTGTTAAAGTGTGTTGAAGCACGTTTAACTTCTTCCATGATTTGCTCCAGATAATTCAATATTTTCAAAATATTTACCCGAGTTAATTCGGGCAAACCATCCTTCGCTTTTTTTTAATCATTTTAAATTATTATATATTTTTTATAAATATATTATATATATATATATATTTAATTACTAACATGTATTACGTATATACATATATATATATATACATGTATATATATATATATATGGCATGATCTGGTGGTTAAGGTGCTCCAATCACAATCTGTGGGTCTCGGGTTCAAATCCTTATCACCGAAAATGTTAGCCTTTTCAGCCATCAGGGCGTTATAATGTTACGGTCAATTACACTATTCGTAAAAGAGTAGCCAAGAGTAGGCAGTGGATGTTCTTGACTAGCTGCATTTTCTCTAGTCTATCACTGGTAAATTATGGAGGGCTTTGCGCGAAATTCAAACCAAACTATATA
>NW_013665612.1:660009-662693 GCF_000517525.1 Limulus polyphemus
TCACGCCAACACTTGGGCTACTCTTTTACCAACGAATAGTCAGCCTGGTTTTAGCAGTGTAAGCTCTCTGACTTATCGCTGAGTCACTGAGGGGTAGCTAAATAGGTATACATGTTATTTTAATAAATTTGGTAACAGAAAACAAATTTCTAGATAAATATATGGTCATCTACCAAATAGATAGATTTATTAGCAGTAAATTGCTAAACTTTATAAAAGAACTTCAGGCAATGATAAATATAAAATCAAAAAATTAACCCTCACTTATAGGCTGAAAGGTCGAGCATTTTTGGTGTGAGAGGGATTCGAACACGCGACCCTCAGATTGCGATTCGAGTGCCTTAACCACCTGGCCATGCCGGGCCCTATGTACGTCAACCTAAATGTTTATGTTTTGCAAAAGATAAGTTTAATAACGATCAGTTATATCTTTAATTACAGGGTAGAACATAACGAAGTCCTCTAATAAAGGTATTAATTATGTGTATTTCCTTCGACGTTTTTGTGGGGATTTTTACGTCATACGTGTCTTGATAACTGTAGTGATAACTTTGAACACTTGCAATGATAGACTGTTTCGGCGATCATAGAAATTCATCTTAGTCACAAAGAAAGGTTTGTTATGGTATTTGTTCTTCGTTTTGGTTTATTTGGATAATCGCTATGGCATCCAATGTATATTCATATCCGCATTTTAGCAGAGCTTTAAAGACACTGTAACATGTTCAAAATTTTCTGTCCTTTCTATTGAAGCGTGTTCCTATTGAAAATAGTTCTGCAATAAGAACAAAAGCAATTAAGATAAAACACCCTGAACTTAAATATGTTTATATCAATAAAGCACTTTACATTTAAAATGAGCTTTTAATTTTTTAAACTACTCTAAACCAGTGTAGTAAGATTGCTCGTTCATAGTCTATAATAACCTCCTGTACATTTTAGGATTAAAAAGCTTTACCAAAGTGACTTTAACCGTAGCAAAATAGATAGTTGCATCCTTAATTAAATGCATCATATTTTTAACCGTGCGAAACATGAATAAACACTTATGAATGATCACCCAAACTGTGCAGAGGTGTGGTATCGTATTATTACAAGTTCCTTCTGTTAAAAGTTTTGTTATGGGAAGAGTTGCCTGTGTTGTGCATATACTAGCTGGCTGCTTTATTAGGGCCACCCACACTCACACATGTATAACATTTATTTGTTGATGGCACTTAAACTAGCTATATGCTATTATAACCCTACACATCAGGGATGTTTCATGCAATGTCAGGAATGGGACGATCCTATCAAAGACCATTTTCTTTACCTATTGTTCAAAGAATATTTTATTACAAACTAGCTCTATAGGCAATAGAAAGGTAAAACATTTTTCATTTGGGAAAACTATGACCGACAACCATTAAGCAGGCTTATAAAGTGCAACAGAGGTCAGGCTGTGGCTCATTTGACTAATCCCGTTAATTATAGCTACGACCATATTACCTCCAACTGTTATGGAGTCAATTTATTACTCTCTGGAAACGTGTGATGTCATGTGATAAGTCATATTTTACTCTGAACTGTTCTGACAGTAAAGTAAAAATGCAAATAAAACCAAATGAAGCTCTTGATCCTCTATCTGTTGGAGGCGATTTAGTGGTTTGGCAAATTCACAACAGAGGGTGTGCGTTTGTTTGTTTTGAATGACAAATAGCATCCACAGTATCGTTGAACTTTGTCGCCGATTACATTCAATCCATACTGCTTTCTTTAAACTAACCATGGTCAAGGGTTGTTCGAAGACAATAATTCAACAACTCATAACGCTCGTATTGTCCGAAAATAGTTTGTAAAATATGACAATCAATGCTATTTATTTTTTGGGCACCACAATCATCGGATCTCAATCCTTTTGAATATTTTTGAAATTAATTTGAATATCGCATTTGCTAGTTACACACTTTTAGCTTAAAACCACACTTAAAATGTTGGAATATTAACAAGGACTATTTCACAGTATTGGCTGAGCAAACTAAATGTTATTGTACTCATAAAGCCGTATACATCGTATAAATTTCACTATTTCAACGAATTTTCATCCAGCTATGTAAGTGATTTTTCCAGATAAAAGTACAGAAAAAAATGACGAACCTTATCGCTCTACTTCTTTCTTATAACTCTTCCCTCTGGTGTCCCAATGATTCCTTTCTTGTACCTAAAATGATACTAGTATATATATATATATGTATATAATGGACGACTTACTACTTTGAGCATATAATTAGATTTGAGGATAGGTTGGTAGAGATCCTGATGAGTAGTAAAATCGAATCGGGTATACCCACGTCCCACGCTTGGTATTGCTGGCGTACAAAAATATAGCTAATAAAAAGGAAACAAACAAGTGTAATAAAAAAATAATAATGTTATGAAGACAACTAAGAATCCATACATGCCTAATCTGAGTAACTATAGTAATATAGAAAGTTTTAATGCTACAAAAAGTATTAAAACAAGAAAGTCAAAAACTGAGTTACTTAAAAATTTAAGACATTTATTCATACTTTGGCAAATCACTGTAACTACTTTAGGGATAAACTTTTTTAAACTGAGTTACTTAAAATTTAAAAAGTTTATCCCTATTTTGGCTCAAAATAACAAAAGTACAGTGATCTACCAAAGTAGCAGTAAAATATTTA
>NW_013665612.1:663148-671526 GCF_000517525.1 Limulus polyphemus
GTGATGACTAGTCTTACACTGCTAAATTAGGGACGGCTAGCGCAGATAGCCCTAGTGTAGCTTCGCGCGAAATTCAAAATAAATAAACAATCTATATGATATTTAAAAAACTGTATTATACTTGTTTTAATTTAAAATGCTAATACAATGTGGAAAGAGAGTTTAGTTCAACCGTCTTAATGGCAGAATAACTTTGCTGAACATTCTAGTGTGTATTTCAAATTAGTTTTTCTTGATGCTTGTTTGTTTGTTTGAATTTATGCACAAAGCTACACAATGGGCTATCTGTGCTCTGCCCACCACGGTTTCTAGCGTTGTAAGTCCACAGACATACCGCTGTACCACTAGGGGGCTTTCTTGATGCTATTGACTGAGTTAAAGAATATAAAACAAATACATTTAAATATAGCAACTCTTGAGTATTTTAAAATTTTGATTATTTTACTCGAATCTGCACAATGCTATGGACATGTTATTTCAGAACACACAGTATGACATCTGTATTTGATAAATCTATATCAGGATTTTTTTTAAATATAAAGAAAACTCCCTTAGATATCTGAGGTTCAACCATTTTGTTGGTGAGGACGAACTTTGTGGTCACTATGAGAAACACCTATACTCTGGATAGGAGAAGTGAAGAAAAGGTGCCATTGGCCAATATTCCGTTCTTCGCATTCACGTTCACACAAACAAAATGGTTCATATAGGTCCAGTTTATCTCTCTTTGGTTAACTTGTGTTCAGGGTTACCGATGAGGAGTGGAATTCTCCGAAACTAGTATAACCGAATAACACACGTTGATTAAGTGTGGATTGAACTGGACATACCTTGAACTTAGACTTCGAAATTAAACAATTTTCGGAATACCAAGTTTATTTATTACGTCTGAGGTTGTTTGATGTTAAGCACAAAGCTACACAATGGACTATCTATGTTCTGCCCATCGCAGGTATAGAAACTAAACTATAATCCAATTCAAACTAATCCCTATTGTGTGGGCCTTACAAAACAGATTATTGAGATTACAATGTATAAAAAATATCCAAGATAGCACATTGTTCATATTATCTCAAAACTATAAAGTGTATAAAAATTGTCCAAAATAACGCATAGTGCATATTGTTTCAAAAGTGTATAACAAAGAGCAAGGATTTTCAAAGACGGTATAAGATATTTTTCTCCATTACTGAGGATTATGGGGTGTTTCTCAGGGGAAAATTCCGCCACAGGGGCAACTTTAAACCTTTAAGTTGGCGTTTTTATCTTGTTTCCATTATAATCGAAATCGATTTCACACAAAATCTTTTTTCGTTGTGTATCCTTGCTTTCAAAAGCGAGTAATGTTGAGGTTATATACACCTTACTTTCTGTGAAGCCAAAGAAAGCATGTCTCTTCTGTGAGATCTTTGGGCTTCAAAAAACCTATCAACTGTGGTTAGCCTTTGATCTGGCGAAAAGTATCTAGCATAATGTTGCGTGGGAAAAGTGTTTAAAACAAAAAGACACCACACACATTATGATTTGCACATTTTTAATTGAAACCCCTTTTAATTCATACACAAACACAGACGCGGTTATATACATACTTTGGAGTTAAAAAATCGAATGTATAACGAAAGAAAATATTTGCGCTATTTTTAATGTTTTAGATATATTTATTGTTTTCTTCAATGTTTTTGCAATTTTAAGTGTACATTTATTTTAAATTTTGTGCATTTTGTTCTTACTGTTACAAATTTTTGTGAGTTTATTGCGAAAACTTAAGCATACATAAATAAACCTAGTCTTTTATCAATTAAACAAATACGTACAAAGATATATAAGGGTTAACTTTGGCATAATTTAATTGGAACTAATTAATTTCTTACGTAAATGCTTTTAAGCCAATGAAATAATATTACCGAATAAAAAACGCGAAACTGTGTCCTGAAATTTAAAAAGAAGTGTATGAATACGAGGTCAATAGATCTCAATTCTTATTAGACTATTGTTTGTTTGTTTGTTATGGATTTCGCGCAAAGCTACACGAGGGCTATCTGCGCCAGCCGTCCCTAATTTTGCAGTGTAAAACTAGAAGGAAGGCAGCTAGTCATCACCAACCACCGCCAACTCTTGGGCTATTCTTTTACCAACGAATAGTGGGATTGACCGTCACATTATAACGCTCCCACGGCTGAAAGGGCGAGCATGTTTGATGTGACGGGGATTCAAACCTGCAGATTGCGAGTCGAGCGCCCTAACCACTTGGCCATGTCGGGCCATTCAGACTATTGAATCTACAGGTAGTCAGAACTCGCTTAATAACAGGTGGTTCTAATACTCGGGAAAGTACATGTAAGTGGAGAGATACAAGATATTTGTTTTGACGAAGTGAAGACAATGGATATATATGTGTAAAACAGAAACTCAAATATTCAGTACATTATATGCGGAAATATAAAAAACAATATACCATGACGATGAATACTGAACATTGAAATGGATGCTAAAGAATGGTGTGATTGTTGAAAGAAAAGAAAACTAAACTTAGGATCAGCACAATGTGAAGAAACCTTAACACACTGTCTGAGACTTAATATGGAGAAACTTTGACACACTGGCTGAGACGCAATATAGAGAACTTTGACATACTGTCTGAGACACAATATGAAGAAACTTTAACACACCTGAGACTTAACTTGGATAAACTTTTACCCGCTGTCTGGGACAAAATATGTAGAAACTTTAACACACTGTCTGACTGACACGAGACATAACAAGGCAAAATACAAACAACTAAAATACAACTTCGCACATGGAGAACTAAACTAAGACACTCACTCTGAAGAATTTAATTAGAATGTAATTAATACAAGCCTAGATCAACCAACAAAACTATGGGGTTATTACTAATTTAATTTCACTTTCTCTTTATCTGGACAGAGCAATAGAACAAGGTTTAAATATGAAATTAAAGTACCATCTGCACAAATGACCCAGCTGACGCTGAGATAGTAGTGCTATTACAAAAATGTACAGTTTAGTGTAAGCCATTCGTAGGTTGATAGTAGATATACATGTTTAGTCGACTGAAAATAATCAAGCTAAATTTCATAAGACAGATACAACATTGCTAACTCTGTTCAGACTAATAGTTAATAGTTTATAAACCTACATAAACATAACTACGCTCTATTTAAATGATTTTAGGCCTGAGAAAACGTGCATAGATTGGACAGTAAAGTGATTTAAATAATAAAATTTAGTAAGTTATGAAGTACGCCATTTTGAAAAAACTCTTAGTAACGATGCAAAACTTAATAAATTCATAACTCTCAAGTTGACGTTAACTACTCAAATGAATAAAATCCAATATTTGGTCAAGAGTTAAGAAAATGAAACGTAAAAATATAAACAAAATGTATACACAAGTATGTATACATTAATCCATTACACATATGTATAATAACATTTGTTTGCATCTAGAATTTGCTCGTTTGTATTGTGAATATAAATACATAGATTTATTTTACCATTCTATTGCTAGTTAATAACTATATAATAAATATTTAAATATTCAACGTGTCGACCATTTTTATAATGTCAAACAAGGCATAATTGAACTAAAGGAAACATTTTTTCTAAACATAATAGACGTCCTATTTTATGCTTGCGAGAAATTTCGAAAACAGAATATTCTCATATGAGTTCAAGTATTCCCCTTCTAAAGTTAGGTGCAAATAAATTGATAGAACTTAGAAATTCTGTTCTTGTAAAACTTCAGATCCAGGCTGAGATATAATTTTACTCTGATTAAGAGCACACCTTTGTACTTACCTAAATATTTCAACTGGTACCCGGTAATGCCAAACAACAACAGCAACAAAAAAGTGAGATGGCCATTAATAGCAGTTTGAAGATATTTGTGTAAGTGATATTTATATGAATTCGTTTATTCTATGTAAAATGAATGACTACCCAAAATGGAAAGTATGAGTTATCATTGGCAAAATATGAAGAAGAATTATAGCAACTGCTCTCTATATTTCATACAGAATAAAAGACGAAATGATTGTAAGGCTATTGTTAAATGGGAAGACTAGGGAAGCTTCATAGTTTAAGAGGAAACTGGAAATATGGGTATCTTCACTTATCACTTGTACTATACTCACTCATTGACAAATATATGTCAGCATTACGTTGACAGATTTTCTCTTTCAGCAAGAACGAGAAAAGAAAAACAGTAAAATAATGTATCTGTTATTCATCTGACACCTAGCGATAAGTTGCTGCATTTGAGTAAAGATATCAGACGAAGCTGTAAATAAGCAGTTTGTTTGTTTATAATTTGCACAAAGCTAAACAATGGGCTATCTGTGTTCTGCCCACCACGGGTATCGAAACCCGGTTGTTAGTGTTGTAAGTCCGCAGACATACTGCTGTGCCACTGGGGGCAGGAAATAAACAGTGAATACCGATAGGTTTACACTTGATTATTGAAAAATGTCCACGAATTATCTGGATGTAATTGCCATTAACGTTTTTATCACTATTTTGTCTTACATTTTTTGGGGGTAGAAAGTATAACATTAGCCGTATTGATGGGTAGTTTACTATAGTTTGATAAAAATAATGCATTTTAGTGCGCATATTACTAACTTACTTACTTCATTTTACGTTTTGTTTTTCGGAATTAATGGTTATCTTATTTCTTGAATTAGTATTATTTATAAACAAATTATTTATATAACATATTTTGAAGTTATTATTAATATTACCTAAAATTACTAATGTCACTTCACACACACGTGAATAATTATACGAATAACTAAATGCCAGGTTTGATACAGAAAAATGCTTTCGTTTATTCTGACTGTGTATTTTCATCATTGAAAAAACAATTCTATAAGCTAAGCACTTTAACACAAGTAAACAATTTACTGCGCATTGTGTAAAGGATATTTAATATATATCAAATCGCTTAATTCGTAGAAACTTAATTTTGCCAAGTCGTGAGAGATTATAATTGACCATTGTATAATCAGTCATGTATACTAATTTCATTAATATTATTTGAAAGGTAGATAATCCTTGAGTTTAATACAAATGAATCTGTTTATAAATATATATTAAATACTTAGACATTACAGACTAGTATAATTTTGATATATATGGGTGAAACTATAGCTTTAAAATTAAACTTTGTTTGGATACAATGGAATAGCTTAATCGTACAAAAATAATAATACATCTGCTATTATATTAACAAACCAAAAATAAAATACCGTAACGTTGTATTTTCAAGTATGTGGTTTGTACATATACCATTGTTTATTTATCATTCAGTAAAAAAAGATAAACTTTATTGAACTAAATATGTGCTCTGAAAGAAACATTTAAAGCATGGCCTAGTGTTTAGTATGTCAGATTGTGAATCCAACGATCCAGTGTTTGCTTCCCTTTGTTGCAACGTTGCGCTTCGCACTTTTGGGCAGTGGGTGCCTTATAACAGTGATAGTAAAATTCTACTTATTAATTAGGGTATTTTCATGAGGTTTCCGTGGGTGCTGTTGACTAGATGGCTTTTTTTCTAGTTCAAAACTAGGGATGTATAGCCCAGATAACTATTTTCGTAATTCGGTGCAGATATCCGAAACAAACAAATGAAGTTAATCTCTATAAACGATCTTGTTACTGAGTTATGCTATAGCAAGTACATAAAACCCTCTTGTTATAAAAATTTTAATAACGACATTTTTATGTGTTTTTTTCTTCATGATTGTTTAAGGTTTAGCATGTAGTTAATCTGCTGTCTAACGGAAAATGTTTTTCAAAACCGTTTACGAAGTCAGTAAAATTATATCATCAATTAAGCAATTGAAAACAACATGAAACAAATAACAAACTTTCAAAAGTGCATCATATTACAATTGTCTTTTTTTTTTAAGTCAGAGATTACAAAAGTCGAGATATTGTTTCTTACTCTTAATGCTGTGGTTTCAGTCAATATAAACAATATATTATAGGCGATAAAGGCCGATAGGGGCTAAAAAATAAAAACCTTTTAAACTCTAAAGTTAAACAACACAGTTGTGTGATGGTGCTTTTAGGTTCGCGACTTTATTTGTGAACCTATTTAAAGACAATCCATTAAAAGCCAACCGCAGCGCATTATGGGGTTTCATCATATTCTGTAGCACAGGAGTTTTATCAAAATAAACGTTACTTTGGAGAGACAAATCGAGGCTATTCATTAAAAACTATCATACTACAGAGAGCCTAACAACACTGAACAAACAACATCTCTAAGATATCAATCTTGAAATCTGGAAGTTACATGTGTCACCCATCTTGTATGTACCATGACAGATTCATTGTATATTACATCACTTCCTTATTACGAACAATACGCGCTGATATGTTATTTAAGTTGCTGTAAGTAAAATATAAGGTCCATTACGATTCATTAAGTTTGTTATAAATATATTTTTCACCATAGCTGTGATAGTATAATGATGTAACTGATGATAATTCTAAAGTTTTCTTTTTGTTGCCTAATTGATATATCTATTTGTATGAGTTAAACAGACAATATCGAAGGCAAAAATGTTATTATTTCACATTTTTAAATAGTAAGAGTTGATGGCGTATACACTAGGATTTCATCACTGAACAATCACATTTTCAACTATATGTAATAAATGAACTGCTAATGCAATACCCATTCTAGTAAGCTAATGATTCATAACTTAATATCTTTAGAAGCGAGGCCAGTGTTCGTAGCAGATGCTTTCGTGCTTTCATAGGCCAACGCAGCTAGTCTAATTACATCAAGAATATATTTAATTAATTATACATTTTAATCTTTAGTTAAGCAGACTTATTTTGTGCTTGCATTTTTATCTAAAAAAAATACTCTGAATTGCGCTTTGATTACAACTTTTAAAAAACCATCGATTCAGACTGTTGAACAGACTAGCGCGTTTTTGCCTGCAATAACATGTAATGAATATTAAATTTGGAAGTAATTCCCATCTAGTAAAAAAAAAAAAAACATTTTCAAGTGTCATTGATTTCAGAATAGTTGCAAAAACTGTTTCGGCTAAGCAGATTTTACTTCTCAAAATTAAAATTTATAATGACCAAAAAAAAACAAAACAGGTAGATTAAGAAGTTTAACGGAAGGCTAACCAAGCTGTCAATCTCATAACATTTATTATCTTGGTGAATTGTGGCATGTAATCTTTTTAACATGTAATATAAAATCTTTAGTATACAATTTTATGTTAACAACCAACCTATGGATTATTTTTTCTTAACTTGTTTTTTTGAATAGTTTTTTATGTTGTTCCAAGGGTTCACTCACATCATGTGGATAATAAGGCTAATAATAATAATTCCCCAATTTGTTTTTCTACGATTTATGTATAATGCCACTTTCAGTTTAGTAACCTATAATTGTTTCAGCATATTAAATGGTACTGTGTCATTGACATGGTGATTAAGTGTTCAAAAAAAGGAAGATATATCTACCAAGTTATATTTGTTTTATCGATAAGTAAATAGCTATACGAGAAAAAAAAAAGTTGTGTAAATGGTCACTACGTTAATTAATAGTAAAGTATAAGATTTCAATGTGGAATATGCTAAAACTTTTACTCTGTAAATTCTAAGAGTACTAACGCTTAACATTGCATTGTAATTTTATCAATAAACGTGCGTAATAAATGGGGTAGATAATGGCTAAGGAACTTTAGTTATATATGTACACTTACCCTGTTAGATCAATAAAGGCATACGGGAAATTAAATATATTAGTTCATTAAACAAAAATAAGAGAACGAAGAGCGTTTTGAAATCAAAGTTCATAAAGAGAAGTAGATGGAGTTTATTCATAATAAATTAGCAACTAATTTGAATCGAATTTAGTGCGATGAAAATGAAATATTAAATAAAGGATCTTTTTTCTTTTTCAACTATACTTTGTACACGCTTATAAACATACGGTGAGATCTTTAAGTTTGTGTGTGCGTCATTTGTACTGATTGAAATGTGCATTTTCTTTCAATCTAGTTATAGCTAACTTATTTCTATCAACATTTCATGAAAGTTTAGGTAGCAAAAACATAGCGAATCAGCTCAATATGACTATTCTTTTGAACCACTAACAAAACTTGTCTGTCTAGTGAAAATCTTTCAAGGTTTGTAGAGTCTAATATAGTAAATAGTCTTATTGTTTTTCGTTGACTTTTAAATCAAATATTTGCCAATATCTTATGATCTTAGCTATATACATTCATTTCGAATCCATCCAAGCTCAAATATGTAAAAAATATACATTAATCTGTTTACTGCAGGTTTGGATCTTATACTTTACGCTTCAAATATTTCTATCG
>NW_013665612.1:672294-679290 GCF_000517525.1 Limulus polyphemus
AAATTTTAAAATTTGTATATCACTAAAGCAGGTAGAAACATGTGATATGCCAGCGTATCCCACTCCTATGGTTACTCTTCAGCTTTAAATGGACAAACATTATTTTGTTTTGTGCATTATTCTACACAAATAATGTCTTATCGAATATTAGAGTTCTATGTCAACCAAAATGTAATTTTAGTTTCGCAATCTTATTCTACTCTTTTATTCTAAACTTGATATTACTTTATTACCGCTGATATATATATATCACTTGCAATACTAGTACAAGAAAGGGCAGTATAATAGAAACAATAATTCATGGTTTTAACCTTAATACTTCAAGAATGCCTTATCATTCGAAATTGTTACTAAAAATGATATTCGATGACTTTTTTATTGTTTTATCGATTACATATCGAATGATATATATTTTTCAACACATTAGAAAATAGAATGAT
The DNA here is from genome assembly GCF_000517525.1 of Limulus polyphemus. Lineage (NCBI taxonomy): Eukaryota > Metazoa > Arthropoda > Merostomata > Xiphosura > Limulidae > Limulus > Limulus polyphemus. The sequence continues at coordinate 672,735 of NW_013665612.1, forward strand.
ACAAAAAATTTAGTAATGTTGATAATAATACTTCATTTTGTTACTTGATTTGTTTTCTTGCATCTCTACAATCCCAAATACGCGTGATTTGAGTTGTTTATTGGAAGCTATTCTTAAACAATAATAATAATAACAATATAATAAGATTTTTGTATATCTCACAACATACCTACATAAACATAAACATTTAAAAGTAGGCAGAGAGCACAGATAGCAACTGTGTAGCTTTGTGCTTAACAGCAAAACAACCAAACGATAGTTTTGGTGTTATCGTTTGTGATGAGGTAGCTTATTAGGAAATTTTCTAAAAATATACAGACCTGGCTATATAATGTAGATATTCGATAATATTACTGAATAAACTCTGACTGAATGAAACATTATCATTTTGATAAAATGAAATAAAAACTTAATGGCTGTTCTTTGTACTAACTAAGAAAATGTAGCAGAATTCTGAAAATAGATACAAATAATATCTTTTGACTAGACTAAACAAAATAAGTTGTTTGTTTGTCTTTTTCTGTATAAATAAAAAGTTAAAAACGACGTTTAAAAATCACTCACTTTTGAAATTTCATATTTTTCATAAAAAAGTTTCAAATAATGAATAAATAGTTTATATGTGTCATATTTCAAATATCGTTATCAGTACGATTTTATTTTACTACCTACCAAAGTCTTAGTGAAAAAAATATGTAAAAGTTTTACACTGTTTAAATGAAAATCCCGATTTACAAGTCAAAGTCTCGCTTGTCAAACGTATTATATTTCTTGCATTTTATAATGAAAATCATTGTGCTTAGCAGCTTATCTACATAACCTCATCAATAACGCTTTATCCTTAGCTGATCATAATGACTCTCCATTTTGATGCTATTTAAGGATAATAGTGTGGAAAACCGACTAAGATAAATCTAAAACGATCCACATTTGTTAGATATTTTCCAAACTTTTATCTGCGTGTAAAACAAGTGCAATTTCAGAAAAAGATATAGTGGTAATGGCATAAATTTCGATTTTGTTAGAAGTAAGACGTATATAGATACAATACGCTTCACCAGGCTGACCTAGCGCCCTCATGTAATTGTTCAACAATAGTTTGAAAGAGAACAAACATGAGTTTAAATTCAAGCCGACAAAAGAAAGTGAATAATACAAATGACGATCCAGCATAACGTCAATAATATTAGAATTAACAATAACATAAAGAATAATATCTTTATGGCTTTAATATCTTTTAGAGTTACCTCACTGTATCTATTCATTTGACAATATTAAACATAACTAAATTGAAATTGCTTATGAACAATCAATTAACCGGTGTGAATTGCTTTGTATACAAATATATTACATTGTTTGTAATACAATGATAACTAGAAAATACATTTCGCATATGTTTGCCTAATCTATGGCTAAAGTGATAATTTAAAATAATATGATCGCATTGTTATCAAATAATTTATAAACACTAATGTAAGAGCAAAAAAAAAGGCCTAATTATTTTTATTTCTTATATTGATTCTACTAAGAGTTACTCTTTATTTCATAACTGAGTTTGTGTTGTACAAAAATATAGAGTATAACTCGTGAAAAAACTAAGATTTAAATTTTACTCTTTAATGTTTATGGATAACTATCTCCAGTTTTTTTCAAAAATCATATAAAGCCCATATATTCGTAAAAGTGGCTGATGCTTTGAACAAGATAAAGTGAAAACCCTACAGATATACTATAAAAATGAATAATATGTTCGTTTCTTCTTGTGTTAATTCTCTGTTCAATATATTTCAAATAAATATCATAATAAAACGCTATTAGGTAGATCAATAATTTTTCATTTGGAACTATTTTAAGTACTACAGATTTTGTATTTTTATATTAAACAACTTGCTACATTATTTTAAGAATTTTATATGCAATGAATTAATTAAATGTTTGTATTATACGTTTCATTTGTAACAAATAAAACATTTTGTAACTCACACGTTATCTACATCTGAATAACTGGCAACAAAAATTGTTTTAATTATGATTGAAAGACATGAAAAAAACTTAATGGGCTGAATTATCTGGAAAATTCACGTTTTCCAAAATATTATTATTATTATTTGTTTATATTATAGACAAACTAAATACCGAAAAATTTGAAAGGAAGTGATAAAAAGGTATTAAAAGTAAGAAGAAAAATACTTTGGGAAAAAAAATAAGGATGGCTAACACATATGAGATATCTTAATTTTTACCTGTAATATAAATGTTAAGTTTCGATATCGACTTAATGCGGTTTGTATGAAATAAAAAAATTACTTGTTACATATTAATTTATTGTTGCTAAATGTTAAACTCCAAATGCATTTTGATATTGAAATTATGATGTTTCTACTAATTTTTAGTAAAGTTCGTTACTGCATTTTAATATTACTTTCTTTTATTTTAGCATTTATAATAATCACACACACACGTTACTGTTATCCTTATGTCTCTTTTCAACTGGTGAAAAATCTCCAGTGAATATTAGTAACATGTCTGCTCGTAATTCTATACATATCTTGTGGTGTGGATTATTATTATTAATATTATTTCTTAAGCCTTCTTACAGGATGCATTACGTTTCCATTCTCGGAAGGGATATATTGTCATTTATATTCACAGCTTCAAGCTGAGTAAAAAATAAGATGACGTTCGTGCAGATGTAGATATTCACAGTAGTTTCTATCGTGTAATGTGGTAGTAATTCTTCACCATGTTCTTACGGTTTCAGTTAGAAACTATCTTTGCACTCATCTTTCAGGTTCGTACCCACACAGTTTGCATTCGACATATTCATACGTATCACTTGGTGTGAGAGGATAAAAGACAAATAAGTCTTGTCAAAGAAAAAGCACCTTCTAAAATTAGTATACTTTACTATTTGCATAATGGTAGAAATGATAAGGAAACCTTTTATGCATTCTACAAAACGTTTCTCTATTTATTTAATCCTCTGTCTAGGAAAGAAATTTATATTACTCAACAGCAAACAATATCCTTTAATGCTAGCCCATCAAAGCTGGATTCAGCGAAAATTTATTTCTTTGTGAAAAACGTATTATTTTTAGTAACAAATGTTTGCAATAATGAAAACATGTATGATAATTTTCTAATGTTTTTCATTGTGAGTTAATAAACCTAAGCCTAAATTAACATTTTTCCTTGTACCAATCGTTCATATAACAAGTTTTAATGATGTGAATGATGCAGAATTTAAAACTTTATTCTAAACACAATATCAAAACTATTTCTCATAAACGTTTTGTTTCAAATATTTTGAATACTTAAATTATCATGCCAGTAGTATGAATATTTACTTTGCTCTTTTGTGGAAACACGATATATTTTTCACTGCACTTTGTTTTGTTTTTCTTGCATATATACGAGAAACAAAATTACAGCTGAAGTAAAGTTCGTACAATTCTCTAAGATTACGACCTGTATAAAACCGGAAAGAAGATATGAGAATTATGGTTGTCTTGTTGTACTGTGTTGTAAAAACAAAAACAAAGAAACAACAACAAACAATTATGATAGTAGAATGCAAGAAATAGCATCCAAAGGAGTAATTATTATTGACATATTTACAGTAATGATGGAGTTGACGAATAAAAAAAGGAGATAACTTAACTAAAGGTAAAAAAGCCAAAAATAAAGAAAATGTGAAGTAGTAAAGAAGCAGTTCATTACATACAAAGAAGATAAATACTAGAATTCAATATTTCAATGTAAAGAAGCAACAACAACATTTAATCGACTTCTATAAATGGAAGATAACAGAGTAAGCTATAACGGTGAAGCTGGCATGAGGAGGGTATCCAGGCCTTTTTCGCTAAAGTTGTTCTTTTAATATTCTAATAAATGGATTAATTTTGTACATTCTGAAGCCCATTTTGTGAGGCTTTTGATTATTAAGAGGTTGTTTGTCTAACATGCTAATGCTAATAGTTTTTACACTTTTTATTCTATTTAGGCTTTAATTAAAATCCACATTTTCTTAAAAGTATTATACACTAATCAGAAACGATTTTCATACTAAGTAGTTTCGAGCTATTAATTCCAATTAAATGTTACAAACCCGCTTTGAAGTTTGATGCTAAATGTCAGATAGACTTACATAATGAAATTATTGACCAGTAAACCACAAGTAAAATTTAGGATATGGTACACAGAGAAAGGAGGTTTTAGTTTCAGAAAAAAAACAACAAAAAATACACTTTATGTCATAGCAGCTAATTAGAAAATTTGCATTTTAGGCAGATTATAATTTTCATGCTTTTGCAGATTGCACTGACAAATTTACTGATATACTAAAATTTATGGTACATTCAGAGACAATAGTAACAGAAATTTTATAAATATGCTTCGTAAATCTTGGCTTATGTGTTAGCACAGTCTTTGAAATTTAAACAGATTAAAATTAACAGATACTTATTGAAGATTGTCTCAGTGAAAGATAAAAAGCAAAATTATTCACACAGAAAAGTTATTGTCTTATCTAAAAACTTCTCAAAAGCGAAAAAATATATACTATAGTATTTAAGATAATAAATATATAATCCTTGATTGTGATGAATAGGGGAATTTGACTGTCATTCTTATAGCGCACCCACTTTCCCAAAGTGTGATGGGCGTTTTTGTGACGGAAGTTCATACAAAAAATATTACTAAACATTAAACTCAGAGCTATATATTTTTGTAAGCCTTTTGAATTTCAGAAATAATGTTTCTCTTTTTTTGATTTACTGTTACTTACACATCTCTCTTTCACACACACATGTATATTCAATGCTATTTCATAACTTTAATACTTTAATTTATTTATTTCCATAATTATTAAGCTGTGTAGAACAAAACTTTCACAAGTTTCTTATGTATTTTTTATGCAAAAAATGAGTTTATATTTCTAGTTCCAACTTCACTTAGTTTGTTTTTAAAGTATGTATCGTTTCTATTTTTGAAAAATCACGAAAAAAATCTTATATAAAAAGCAAGTTTTTCTGAATAATTGGAAACTTTCAAGTCTACCAAAAATGGAAATGATTATCTACCGTATTCCGAAAAGAAAAGAAAGATCGTGATTCATTTCTTGCATGCCGAAAATTGGACAGAGCAACAAATGGCTGACTTCAGCCATTATTTTATTTTTTTGTGAAGGCTTGGCCCTTAAAGATTCAGAAATTTCAATTCACGATCAAAAGGTTCACATAATCTGAGTTAACAATGTAGCCATTCACGGAAATTTAATGGGTCTTAGCCGACAGCTTTAATATTTTTTTAAAAGAAAGTACGTATTTCTGTGATGATGACTTACATCTGCAATGTATTTTATGCATTTACGATACGCGTAATACTGGTTTTGTTCAAAGTATGTATGTGTGTTGTGTATATATATGCATGCATATATATATGCATACATAACTTACGTATGTTATTATGATAACATTTCAAATATTTTAATTTTCACTGAAAAAAAATGTGCCTGTGTACTAGGCATTTCTTACCTTGTTTTGTGTAGTTTTTAATATATAACCACCACCCTGAAGAATCAGCCCAGAATCAGATACGCAGACTTTAGTCCGCATAGCTTCTTAATTTTTCTGTCATCTAGAACAATAATAAAATATATGATTAGTCCATCATTTTAAAGAAATCCTATGTAAAATTAACTTGCTTTATGTCACATACGCGTAAGCCAGATCTTGCAACAGAAACAATTGTGCTAAGAATTAAATACTACAGCTGAAAATGTATGTGGTTTGGTAAAAGGTTCTAGGTTTGAAAGTACTCGGCTTATTTTACAAGTTTCTTCTTTCTCTTCGATAAAAAAAAGAACGTTCATTCGTTGTAAGTGTATTACACTTAAAATAATTATTTACATAAGATCACCCAAGATTTTAGTTAATATTTTGAATAAAAAAACTGCACACCTAGTTCGGCATATACTTTGTTAGCTTCACGGATATCGCCAGATATTGTTACAGTGCATATTAACATTTATTCAATGCAAAAAATTAACTATAGCTTCCATATCATGAAATGTAATAAATGGTTTTTAATTCGCATCAAGTATTTCATTCGCTAAGTATAGAATTATTTTATGTCGTATTACAGAGAAAAATCGTATTCAGTCGTTCCGGAATAATATTTTTGTTACCAAGGTATAACATGATATAGAATTTCTCATCATGACGTTAGAGGCGCTACAAGAACATTAAAACAATTTAAGTTTGTATTCGAAGTATGTTTGTCTTTTGCCCTTGGATAGTTGAATTGGGCAAAAAAGTTAGCAATGCAATCAATCCCCATCATTATAGCATAACGTTTTGGGACAACATGGGACCTATTGGTCCATCTCAGCTGTTCCATCCTTCAAACTAAACTAATACTATTAATAAATGAATTTAAAAAAATCTTAAGGTCAGCCCTTATCACTCATATACTTATCAAGCTTTCTTTTAAACACACTTAAATATATTGCCTCTACAACATCCGAAGGCAACCCATTCCAAAGGCCAACCATCCT
>NW_013665612.1:680196-706605 GCF_000517525.1 Limulus polyphemus
ACTATCAATTCCCTTTACAATCTTAAATACCTCAATCAGATCCCCCTTAACTCTTCATTTCTCAAGAAAAAATAATCTGAGAAATTTCAGACTCTCCTCATTTGACAACCCCTTCATCCCAGGCACCATTCTAATAACCTTTATCTGAACCCTTTCTAATAATTCAATGTCTTTTCTAAGTTAATGAGCCCAAGACTGAACACAATATTCCAAATATGACCTAATCAGTGACCTATCCAATGAAATTAGAACCTCTTTAGACGTGTATTCAATATCTGCCTTATCACTAGCAACATTACACTGTTTGAATCGCTTTAGAGACTGATCAACTATTACACCAAGATCACTTTCTTACATGAAACTGTTAAGGTTATTCCCATCCAAATTATACTTATAATTCAAATTATGATAACGCACATACATTATCTTGCATTTATTATAATTAAAGCTCATTTGCCATTTATTTGCCCAACTCACTAAATAATCTAAATCCTTTTGTAAATCAGCAGCATCCTCTTCACAGCTAGCAACACCCAAGACCTTAATACCATTTGCAAATTTAGGTAATTTATTGACCATTCTTTGATCTATGTCTTTGATGTAAATCAAAAGGAGCAAAGGTCCTAAGATTGATCCCTGAGGTACCTCACTAGTTACATTAATCCAGTTTGACTTAACTCCATTTGTAACAACCATCTGCTTTCTTCCATCCAGCCACTCTTATATCCAATTTGCTAACATATCCTCCACATCTTTGGAGATATTTTTACTATACTTTTAGTCGCCCCTTGTCAAATGCTGTCTGAAAATCCAGATGCAACAAATCTACACCTTTATCTTCATTTGCATAAACAGTAACCTTTTCAAAGAATATCAAAAAAATATGTAAGGCAGAATTTTCCCTCATTAAAACCATGTTGGCTATCCAATAAAATTTTAAACTTTGTTAAATGACTTTGCAAAGCATCTTTTATGAGACTTTCCAAAATGTTTCTCATAACTGATGTAAAACTAATGGGTCTATAATTATTGGGACAATTTTTATCACCTCACTGGAAAAGAAGAGTTACATTAACTAACTTCCAATCCTCTGGTACCTGCCCACTATTCAATAACTAACAAAAAATAGTAGTAAGTAGCTCACATATCCAATCTTTAACCTTCTTCAAAACCAGTGGGGAAATATTATCCGTCCCAGGAGATTTATCGTTCTTTAAAGTTCTCAATTTTTTCTTAATTATATTATGGTGCCAAATACCAAAAATGAACAAAAACTTCCCTAACTTAAAATTTGATATGACCATAATTTACAATTTGGGAATATTTGATTACTGTGATAATTAAAATTGTCTTCTCAGAATTATCATATTTACACAAAAATAGCTAAAAATGTTTTAAACAGCCTCAATTCCATTAAAAACTTGTAATTTGAGATTACGTAAGTCCACGAACATATATAACACTCCTATGACAAAATGTGAATAAATGCAGTTATTACAGGAAATTTAATATTAAAGGGCTCTCAAAAATCAAAATATTTGAGCCTTGTATTTATAATCAATATTTTATCTTTTACACTTACCTAAGCACAAATATTTCGGAGGAATTTATTTTCATAATGAAAGTCTATAAAGAAGACTAAACAAAAAGTCTAACTTCAGGCGAACCTTATAAAAACTGACTCTTGATATGGATATAAATTCAACATTTAAAACCCTTCTCACGTAAATTGAAAGAAAGTTTACTGGTAAATATTTCACTGACGCATATCTTCACAGAATAATATAACTTAGAAATATAACAAATCCGAGCTATCGACTTGTTTCTTTGTAATTAAACACAAAGCTAAACAATGGGCTATTTGTGCTCTGCCCATTACGAGTATTGAAACCCGGTTTCTAGCGGTATGAAACCGTAGACATACCATTTTGCCATAGAGGTACAAGGCTATCGACACTATTTTTATTTGTCCTTATTAAACTTCAGATACATAAAGAAAATGAAAGGCAAAGTTAGAGAAATGAGTTCTTATTAATTCGATTTATTTTCGTAAATTATCTTGGCAATGCCACAGGGATATCTGCTTATTTACATTGTCATAACTTTTGTGTACATCCTACTTCTGATCATGAATATCTAATTTAGTTTAAAAAGTGTCCATCATTTCTCACCTGTTTCGTATCATTCATTCACACAATTCATTTTGAACATTTCAGAGCCTTGTTTCTGTAAAAAGTGAAAATTTCTTTTATCGTACTTGACCTTGTTAAACTTTACTTGTTCTTTAGTTTACAAAATTACTTTTGCCCAAATTTACGTTACGCTACCAGAATGTTACACAGAATCTCACGGAATAAGACACAGATCTCACAAAAAAAAAATTATGGAAATCGAACATCTTCTAAAACCTTTTACCCATGTAATGTTAGGTTTAACACTAAGTATATATGTAGTGAATACTGTGATCTAATTAATAACAAATGTATCAATATTTTGGTCGGTTTTATTTCATATAATTATTACATTCGTTTTTATGTTAAATCATGAAAAATATCAGATTTTACACAGTGTTGCTAACCATTACCAGATTACTAACAATGATAATGTTTCATTTAAATTTAAAAATATTCCATAACAGACATCAAACAAATTGAGCAGTTGTCGTTGAGTATTTGGTGTATAGAAACTGTTCAACTTATCTAGTATTCAATAAACATAATTTTTATCCTTGGTAATTAATGTAAATGGTAATAAGATGAAGAAATAGCGATTTATTAATTCGATGTTTTTACTTCTCTATTGCTGCCTCCCAGTGGCACAATGGTGTATCTGCGGTTTTACAACTCTAGAAACCGGGTTTCGATACTCGTGGTGGGTAGGGCACAGATAGTCCATTGTGTAGCTTTGTGCTGAACTTCAAACGAACAAAAACAAATGAAATAATAATATAAGCTTTATACAAGTATTGTAGAATCATCTGTGAAGAGAGAAAAATGTTTCTTAATACATGATTTTTTTTTATAACAATACATAAGAAACGTACGTTATGCAAGTTATCAGAAATTTATACCAAAGAGATTGAAAATTTGATGACTATTGGGAGACATCTCAATGTAAAAATAAAGCCATCATAAGAAGATGCTCTGTTCCGGGGACTAATGTATTCCAATCTTAAAAATACAAAAAGCCACCTCAAAAGAAATTGCCATTGGGATCCTAGGAGGTCAATTTATTTCAGTACTACAATTTTTGAAATACATCATAATTATCATTTACATATACAAAACACACTGGAGTTAATTGTATATATTCATGCTTATAAAATTCACTCAAACATTCACAATACGAAGTACAATATCAAATACTAAAACAACAGTGTTTGATGTTATGGAATAGCTTTTTCTTGAAACATTGTCAAATTATAACTCTTATGGATAAGTTACATTATGGTATATTATGATAATTAATACCAACCATTATGTATATGTATGTGTGTGTTTGTATATACTCCTCCTCTGTTTCATTTCACTGTATTAAACATTCAGCAAAAGGTGAATTATACAAGCTTAGATAATTTTTAAATCTTAAATGTAAATATTTTAAGCGTTTTAATCTTCTTTATAATAGTTTCTAACATTTCCATAATTTTACGTTAACAACAATTACAAACATGCGTTTAATATAGTTACCGCCAATGATAAACTTATTGTATTTGACATGTTAAATAATAGTGTATTTTTTATACTTTTTAAAACCCCTCTGTATATTTGACGGTAATGAAATGTTATTTGCTTTTTATATAAAATAGAAGTTTTAATTCAGTAATATTATATAACTTAAGACGTTTACCTTTTAAAAACAATGATATTGTCTCTTTCTTATACCAATTATAATAGCTTATATTTCAATAGATTTAACTTCTTACCTGGTTTTATAGGTATTTCTCCTGCCATGTCTCAATACAATAAAAAAGAGATGGTAATATTAATATACAGTATAAAATATACTTTGTATCGTCGTGTAAATAACGTTCAATTCAATATAAAATTCCGATAATTTTTTGCTATTTTTGTTTTATAGCATTTAAATGCTTTTATTGCTTTAATTTATCATCAAAATTTATATCTATACTCTTTGTTTTATACATTCTGTTAACTTCTTTACGATCCGTTTTAACAAAAAATCTTGATATAAAATTGTAGTAAATACATTAAATCTACTTTCCTTTTTTTAGTGAAGTATAAATAATGTAGTTTTTTCATTTTTCAGCAGGAAGTGGACCAACATTAACAAGAAAAAAAAACATTAGATTTATTTGCAATATTTAAATCTTTAATTATTTGTTTCTTAGCCTTTGACACACTATCAAGTTTCGGCTGAAGATATATTATTTTCTCTCTTACTATAACATTTAATAGTTTCTATGTGTTTTTTGTGTCACTCTTATACTCAAGCCCACCAGTGGCACAGCGGCAGGTCTGCAAACTTACAACGCTAGAAACCGGGTTTCGATAACCGTGGTGGGCACAGCACAGATAGCCCATTGGGTAGCTTTGTGCTTGATTACAAACAAACAAACTTTTATTCAATTAAACTCTCAGTATATTAATATTTTTAGATTTATTTAATATTTTAGTGAACATATATAATTATACTTTTTGTATTTACTTTAGTTTTCTCATCTATATCCTTAATGTTTTTTTTACATGCATTAATTAATTTGATGTTTTTTATATTATTTTTTGAGCCAATATTTGGTATTACAATTCTCCACACATATGCTGAAAAGATCAAAGATGTTGATATGTTGTTTTTGAATGGTGTATATGTAGGGGTAATGGAATTTTCATGTTTTTTATTCATGATATTAAGAAGTCACAAGGAACAAAAAATTGGTTATCTCACCTCGCAATTCACACACAAGAAGGAAATCTATCTTCCGAAAGAACTCGTTTTATTGTGATTCTTGTTTTGTGATTTTTGATGTAACTCCGCAAAGAATAATAATTCAACATCGAAAGTTTCTTATAGGATTAAATAAAGAATGCGTATATTTTAATAGCTCATTTTTCAAAACGATTAAAAATGATTTGGACACAAGCAAATCAATACTTGATTTACGACGCTTTAATAAGTAAATATAAAATACTATTTTACTTAATACGCTGTTACTATTTAAGCAATTCCTGTAGTCTGTTTACGAAAAGGAAAAATAAATTTTCTATTAATATAAGCCCACGAGTTGGCGGTGGGTTGTGATGACTAGCTGCCTTCCCTCTAGTCTTACACCGCTAAATTAGGTACGGCTCGCGTATATAGCCCTCGTGTGGCTTTGCGCGAAATTTAAAAAAAAAAGCAAAAATAATAGTCCTGTTTGAACACTGTACTTTTTTCAGATGTTAAAAGTTCGTATATCACCACTTTTCTGATTTCCCCGCTTGATGCTTATATGTAGGTGAATTATTAAAGCAGAAGTTCTTCCGTTTCATTGTACATACTACTGCTACAGATGTTGAACTACTTAAAGGTCGTTATTCCCAGTATTTTCCTGTTCTTCTCTTTTGACGTCTAAAAACATCTATGTATAGTTAGATTTTTTTCAGGTTTAGTGTATTTTCCGCTGAATAAGCTAGTGTCTTTAAAAAACGTAGAGTTGAATAAATTTATCTTATCTTCCTTTTCTAAAAACATTTTTTTTCTTACTCAGTGTTTATATGCTTATGTATTTTTACACTGGTATGGCTTAAAAAGTACTACGCAATTATCTTTATTGGTAACATTTCATACCCGTTTGAGTTTCTTCATTATTTTCTTTTTTCCCTCATTAATTAATTAAATGCTTTGAAATCTTCACTCTAATTTCGTCCTTTGCAATTATAGTATTATTCTTATATATTTAGAATTGTCACGTTGAAACTACCAGAACAAAATTACAATTTAGTGAAAACTTTATTGGTGAGTACACCTTGATATTCTGAGTTAGAAAATACATTTTTTCGTAATCATTTTGCAAAACTGGGATAATAGAATCGTTATTCAAAATTCAAAACAACAAATAGATAATCGAATAGAAGAATAAAAAGCTACTTATTTGGACACAATTCACATACACAAAATTAGTATAATATCAATCAGAACCACTCAGGCGTTCTATATACAGTTCACTTACCCTTTGGGAAAAAAGTGATGCAAGGTAGGACAAATTATTATAAAATTCTTTAAAATAGAGAACGTATCACCATTTAAAGATAAAAGAGTTTAAGGTGTATCCAGTAAAACTATAGCTAGTTAACTAAGCCAACTGTAAGTATGATATGAATTTAAAACAAATAAATATAAAATCCTTAACTTTTTATTCTATTCATAATTTTTCAACAATAGTAATTGGTCTTTTTGAATTGTTACAACCATCTTCAAATGATTAGAGATGAAAGATCGTGCTAAAAGTTACAAAAAGACCATTTTAGTTTCAGGGAAAAATAATTAGTGACTCTGTGATATTAGCGTAATAGTTGTTCGTCTGTAAAATTATATCGAATCTATCTATATCCAAACATAAATAAAATATAAATATAGAAGTAAAATTACCATGATTATATACATTCGAAAGATATAAACACAGCAATTCGATAAACAACCTAAATGGTTGGAAAGCTTTCGAAAAGTGGTTGTTTCTTCATAAAGGATAAAAAGGAAACTTTTTGAATTATTATAGCCATCTTCATAAAGGATAAAAAGGAGACTTTTTGAATTGTTACAGCCATCTTCATAAAGGAGAAAAAGGAGACTATTTCAATTGTCACAACCATCTTCATAAAGGAGAAAAAAGGAGACCTTTTGAATTGTTACAACCATTTAGATTACAACGATTTCTACTTGATAAAAACGGAAGCTCGTTTTATTTATGCTTAAGTAACTTAGTAATTTTCTATGGTTTATTTATTGAATATTTTTACGTGGTACATAAACTTTTTTATTATTATTTACACGCTACAGGAGTTTAACAAAACAAAGGTTCTCCTCCCCTCCAGTCTTCTTGAATAGATAAGAAGAAAAACACTTAATGAGCTAAATTCAGTTAAATTTTATTAACTAAACTGCTTCATGGAATGTTATATTAACACGATATATTTTACTTAAATACTTAAGGCGAAATTGTTTTTTGCTTTGTTTTCTATATTAGTTTTTTAGGATTATGCAGTAAAATGTTTAGTATTTGGAATTACTTTGTTTCTCTACTGATCTTATAATGTCTCTTCAGATGTCAACTTTCATTAAAACTCTTCATGTTATGTTAATTTAATGTACCTCTCGACTGAAATAAATGAAATGTTTAATTCGATTAATAAACAAAGTCCTTGTAATACATATTTGATAGCTAAGACTCAGGTAAGCAAGTATTCGTTTGACTGTTTCTAATCTTTGAGAAAATTCTATATGCTCACTGAGTATGAAAACAATTTCACAAATAACTAGTATTGTGCTTTCGAAGTTACACATTTCAAGTTGTACACGTACGCAACATGATACTATCACAAACATTTTGTAGAATTGTCTTACTTTGACGTTTTCAGCCTAGCTGGCTAACTTTTCTCAAACATCTGACATGACTCGGTATCCTCAAATGATTAGAGATGAAAGATCGTGCTAAAAGTTACAAAAAAGACCATTTTAGTTTCAGGGAAAAATAATTAGTGACATCTTTTTGCTGCAACAACACTAAAAGTTTTTCAATATCAATCATTTACTTTCAAGGATAACTAAACATAGTTTTAAAAAAAAATCTATGCGGTTGAAGAAGTATTGATTATTAAAATGTTATCAAGTCACTTTATACCACCTAAATTAAAGTTTTGATATATTTCTATAAAGGATTTGTGCGTCAATTTATAGCTACACACACACACATATATATATATACTTTATACATGTTTAATTTCTTACATGTAACACTCCAACAGTATTGCGTTCTTCTATTTATTAGCTTTTTTATTATTATTAAAGTCATGCTCATTGCGTTGCTGGATAAGGTAGTAATCGAAAACGTTTTAATCTGAAAGCTCACAAAGCAACAAATACTTGAGGTTTCTTTCACAGTTATCTGTTTCCAAATCTGAGTGATAAAGTCTTCAAGAGATATAAAAACTTTATCAAGTGTAATTTCATTCGTTGGGAATTTATTTTTCATGTGAAATAATTATATGTGACCTGATAAAAGTTAACATTATTGAGCTTTCTCTGGAGCAAAGTATGGTGAAAGGATGATATAACAAACGAAAATAAAACGTAGCTTTGTTAGGATTATTAAATTCGTGATAATTTGTTTGGTTTGGGGATAACTTAGGTGACTTATAAGAAAATTATAATTATTTATTTTTATAAATATACCTATAGATAATTGTAAACGAGCAAACAAAATTACATACTTAGCAGAAAGCTTTGTCTTTTCACGAAGCTACCATTCACTAAAAGATTTAACGATTGTGCGATGGAAAGAATGAATCATCTACATAAACTGAGTAGAATGGGTTACGTGTTGCATCACAACGACGTTTTTATGTTCAAATATATATTTTTTCCTGACTTAGATGAATTTATCATCCCTTGATACAAAGGCTCTAAGCGTGAAAGACCATTTTCTATTTTGGTTCGGTTTCTTTTTCCCGTATGTTTTGTCTTGCGAAGTGTGATAAATCTAAGTGCACTTCTTGTCAAAAGATCCCTTGTGTCACCGATTATTGGCGAGTGTTCAAAGGCGTTAGGATTATCTTAGTATCAAGGCACTGTCCGCATTCTTCAGGAGATGGACCTATGAATTAAACTGATGATCGATTGGATGTCAACCTAAGGAGAAAAGGCAATCCAGAAGTAACCAATTCTGAACGCAAAGAAAATGTATCCATTCAAAAGACTGTAGTTATTCTATTCTTATTTTTCGACCAACTTTACTCGATTAATGAAGTAGACAACCAACTCACACTGATGTGTGAATTATGAGCTCTGAGTAACAATCTTCGAAAAATATGTATATCAGTCATAAAACTTGCCAAAATAGTGATGGAAAAGTCATGGACGATGTTATAAGTTTCCCATTCATTATAATTTTAAGAATTTAATTGCAGGATTTCTTCCTAGGAAAAAAACAAAGAACTTTTCATCCTCTCAGTTGCGTATTGAGCTAATCTAGACAATAGCAAACAAAAGTATAAGACATTTGTAAATTATTTATCATTGTCTAAAAGACGTGACAAATCAGATGTTCCTGTTGTTTTTAACTACTAGAAATATTAACCTTCTGAATGCAGTAACAACAGCTTCCTGTCAATATGTATGAGTGCTTGTTAATGGCAGCTTAACAAAGGTTGCACATCAGAAAAGCAAGAGGATATGACAAGAGTTCCTGCATTTGTTCTGTGCCATTTTAACAGAACCTCATTAGTAGGCCTTCCCGGTTTTGGTAAGATTCACAGGTTACGTTAACGTACGGCATTCGAGCAAAAAATAAATAGAAATACTGACTACAAATTAACAATGTTTTTTTATTTCTGTCCTGTATTGAGACAGTGACTGTCAGTCACTGTCCTTTAGTTAAGAACACCCTCTTCAGGCAGCGGGGCTGCTGACTAGTGTTTCATACTGGTTCCCAGGTCAAAATTAGGAACGCCTACACCTGAACCGTATGAGTCTCTGACCTGGCCTTTTTGTCAGCTGTACTTATTATATGTCGTTCAGGTGAAGAAACAAACAAATCCTCTTGACTTTATGCTGTGTAATACAACATGCATAATTTATAATCCGTAAAAGATAAAGTACACTAAAAGGTTATGTAGTAGGAGTAACAGCAGATAGAAGTGTGACGAGATTCAGTAACTTCATTTACAATATGTGATGAGACTGGACGATTTGTACGCCATGTTTAATATTTAGTAATAGGTAAATAATAATAACACGCACAAAGCTACACAAAAGACTATCCGTGTTATCACCATCGAGGGGAATCGAAACACACAGAATTTGACACTGACCTTCCTTAAACTTACCGATAACCCACCGGAGGCATTTAAAATTTCCAGTAGCAGATTGTTAAATGATCGCAGCTAAGTAAAGACGCAGCAGCTTGTTATGAAAGTAGGTGAAACCCACAGCTTATAGGGCGAAGCATGTTTGGTAGCACCAAGACTCGAACCTGAGACTCTTGGATTCCCAGTCTTATAAGTAAACACTAGAACATGTTTGGACTCAGGAAAGAAAATTAAGTATTCAATTAGACAACAGACACTTATTTTACAAAAACACAAGCACCTTAATTAATATATATATATATATATATATATATAAATTGAAATACCAAAACATTGCATGGAATTTATTATGTATTTCACGTGTTCATAATCATGCTTAAGCTTTTATCATTTCAAAACTGTATTATCTGCATTTAAAGACTGAGGCCAACCGTGTCACATTCATCTATAAGACTTAGCTTCGTAAGACACAAAATAATTGTTTAATTGATACAGTAACTAAGATGTATGAAAACAACGTGGTCATCCTACTTTTTATTTATTTGTGTATTCATAGTACTTTAAGCTATAATTTTAATATTGTATTTTAAATGTTTACAAGAGGGCGCGTGACATTATGATATGGAAAGGTCATCAAAGCTAAGAATGAGGAAGTTTCCTAAAATGTGTAGATACAAGGGTACCATATAAATATTGATAATCAGTATCGAGTCAACTAGTTCAGTGTCAGTGTTACGTATTAGAATTTCAAATGGTCTGAAACCGAGCTAAATGATACTTTAAATTTAGTAGTTAAGTAAAACCGATATGTAGTGAGTTTATGATATTTGCCAACAAGATTAATAAACAGTTTTCTTTTTTAACACGAATACGTTTTAATATACACACAACAATACAATTTACAATAACAGTTATTACAAACAATGATTTATAAACAAAAGTTTCACAAACTTACAAGCAATACAAAGTCTTCTTTTTAGTCTGGAACTTCCCTAATATCTTATCGAGGGTTCACGATGAGCGAGTTAATTTCGAGTTGACGTAGATACAATTCACTTAACAAGGAGCTAACTAGCTCTGTGGTCTTCACTGTTCATATGCTTATTATAGATTGAGTTTCCACCAATGATGTAAGGTAATGTTTTCTTAAAAGTACTAATGTCCAATGTGAATCCCCTGAAGTTAAATGGTTTGTAAAGTTCGAAATTTATAAATATTCCTGGTCAAATATCTGAAGTGTCCGATTCGTAAGCGTTATAACAATCACAGTTATAGTTTCCGAAGATTATAGCACACTGACCATAACGAACTAATGATAGATACTCTCTTTTGGCGCGTCACGTTGGTTATATTTATAGGCTGCGGATACTTTCTAGAAAATTCAGATTACGTAACAATACAAATTTAAGCGTTTACTTACACACATATATTGTGAATTTTTACTCTCGAGAATCTTCTACAACTTTGGAGAATAGACGGGAGTTTCGCAATACATATTGAATATAGATGACACTTATATTTAGAAACATACATAGCTTATACAAGTTTCATTGATATTAAAATAAATATATAATAACAAATTCGTTACAGTCAGAAAAAGTTATTTGGTTCTAGAAGTGGGAGTTTTCGCATCCATTCTGTTATTTAATTACTCAGTGAGTTAGCGTTGTTTATGGTTCAACTAGCTTTATGAGGACATTTTGTAATTCTCGCAGCTTATACTGAATCGTTGTATTTGAAGGTAGGCCTACATTTAGTTGGAAGTTTATGAATAAATTTTTATTTATCAAATTAGTCCTACAAGTGAACTTACCTGCAACAAACGTTAATTCGTTATCGTTACGTGGATTGGATATGTCATTATTATTTTACCAAATAAACCAAAAGAACCTGATCAATGATATAACACATTGGAGCACTCTGGTATCAGAACTTTGATTTTATAGCAAAACAATGCCGTCTCAAAGTAGTCCAGTCTTATCAACATTAACATCAGGGCGATTTTTCATTTTATTACCAGCTGACTTAAGCCTTTTCTCAAAATTACAGTCCGTCATGCTAACAAGAGAAAATGTGTTCCCTATGCAGTGTACTTGTTCACATTTTATAATAATAATTTTAACTGGTAATGAAAAAACAGCAACTCGTAGTTAAATAAAGTTTGTTTAGTTTGTTTTTTGTTGTTTTGTTGATAAGAATATATATATTATTAATCTCAAACAATTGTTCCTTTAATATGATTGGCATTTCAAATGTTAATAGTAAAATTTAATTGTTTATTCGCAATATAGGAAAAGTCCTAATGAAATTCCATGTGGACAGCTTTCGATTTTGGGGTTTTTGTTTTTATTTGTTTCGTTTTTTCTTTATGGTATGTATTGAAGCACAAAACTCTTAAATCGAATAAAAATATCTTTAGTGGCTCTTACAATAATGGATTTCTAGGCAGATTGTATAATCAATAGAAACTGTCCAACTGATATCTCATTTTGCTTATCTCGCATAATAAAAGAACGCAAGCAAATGTTTTTGGGTATTTTATTTCTGTTGTAAAATTACACAATTCAGTGATAAATAAATAAATATATATATATATATATTGTATTTCAAATTAATGTTAACACACGTAGCACGCTACTCAGAAAAATATTTCAGACTCTCCTCAGTTATTTGAATTTCAGTCTAGACTAGCTATGACGTCGTTCATTTCAAACGACTCTGTAACTTTATACTTTTTATTTATTTACTTTACTAACACGCTTAAGTAGCGCATTCGTTGATACTTGCGCCACTAAATCTGCTGCGCCTGGGCAACCTTGTAATGCGAAACACCAGACTGATCATATAATTCTATTTTATTCTTGTTCAGATCAGTTACTGACGTTACTCTCATGGTACTATCTATCAAGCCTATTCCCAACAGCTAATACAAATAACTCCGTTAGTTATTCTGTAAAACTGCCAGAAGACATGCTCATTCTTCTGCATGGTTATAGTTTATCATTTTTAAAGCCAAGCCAACCAGTCCGAAGCTAGAAATGTTTGATAGGTTGCTATCGTTCAAGGTCTTACGATTCATGCTCGGAAGGTTCTCACAATGGTCTGCTTACGCCGTGATTCATTTACTAAGGGAGTAAGTCGCTAGCAGGATCTGGTAAATGGTTTTTCTAGGAAAGGGCTAAAACTGGTTTTTCTATTAAGGGCGTCGTAAGTATAAACGTGTTCTCTCATAAGTTAAAATACGGCCAATATGACAATTTAGGTTCATATCTTTAAAAAGGATGGAATATGAATATCAGTCAAGCAAATTTTAGATCATAATTAGTTACAAGTGTTGTAGCAAGCCAATCAGAGGTTTCACAATCATACGTACACACACACGCACGCACAAATGTATATGCCAATTATTGATCAGGCTGGCATATGAAATTTAACACTACCCATTATAGTGAAAATTAAAGTCATAGTAACGAACAAAATCGAAGCAGTGTAAAAAAATACAACTTTACTTGAAAAATGAAAATATAACGTCCACGAAAAGCCTCCCAGTGGCACAGCGGCATGTCTGCGGACTTACAATGCTAGAGGCTGGGTTTCTATACCAGTGGTGGATAGAGCACAGATAGCCCATTGTGTAGCTTTGTGCTACAATATATAGGTTTATCGAAACAATAAAACTATTGTAAAAAAATATAATCAAGAATGTATTATTCCCTGCCAAGGATCAGATGTTACTGCATTCACACATAACCTAATTAAAGTGTGTAGCTGATAAATAATAAAAAGTTGTACTTAATCCCCTAACACTATGATCGATATACCCCATTTAATTCATACCATTTGGTTTTGATTAATACTGCACCTTTTAACATTTTTTAAATAATTAGATTTGTTTATATGTATTAAATATAAAATCAAAATACTAATAAATGACTAAACATATATGTAAAATATAGGGAAAAAATATTAAAAACAATGATTTAATTGTTTCTTGCACAACTTGTGGAGGGTTGTAATAATATACACAAGTACAGCTTCTTTCTGTACGTTTAAAATACTGGTGAAGACATGTAATTTCCTGATTGCATGCTGAAAAAACATCCTCAAGATCAAGTAAAAACGAAATGTTCGCTTTGTTTATTTGTGCAATTGTGCAAGATCAATGGTGTAATGTTCGTAGACTTTTGTTCCATACAGTCATTAAAAAGTAATTTGTAACAATGTGTATTGGGCTTTATTTATATTTGTTACTTGAAAGGTAATATCTGATGTATAATATATTATTAAATACGAAAATATATAAAACTAATTTTCAAAGTAAAAGATATCTCACTTACATTTTTTGAATGTTTATAAATTAAATTAAATGTCTCAATGACATATCATGTTTGAGTTAAACATTTCTTTCTATGTTATATTCTTCAAAACAAAAATACGAATCAGTTAAAAGAACTAGAATTCAAAAATTCATTCCAAAACTCAGCGAAAATACTTCTGGGGTACGTTTTTATAGCATTCACAGTACTTTATTGAATTAGCACACGAGATTCTAGATCACTACATTATTCTTTAATGTAAGTTGCAACCATTTTACTACCAAATGAAAGCTTTTACATGATTTTAAGATTTCCTTTGATCAACATATACTTCAAATTGATAAACCAAAACACAATACTTATTCATTTAATATTAAGATTATACCACAAATGTATAAGCAGACACTAATCAACAAATTAAACCATTTGAATCTAATACAGACCAGTGTATTTGAAACCATTTTTCTTATCAGTTTTAACTTCTTACACCCTTTGTATTTGTCTAAGCAATACAGAGAAGAAAATGTGACTTTAAACGTATTACAATTTTCTAAGGATAATTTAAATGCTAACTGTTATAAAATTACGCCTCCACCCAGTGGATCTGTGGTATATCTGATGGCTTATGATGCTAAATACTGGATTTCGATACCCGTAGAGGGAATAACATAGACAGTCCATTGTGCAGCTTTGTGCTTCACAGCAAACAAACACACTATAAAAGTACTCAACAAATATATATCGGGCCACATGCTACCTAGTTAAACTATACCATGCACCTTATATGTAATAATAGAAGTTTCAGAGAATGCTGTTTTTCTCAAGTCTGTTTTATCAGACTTAAACAGTGACATAATGAATTACTATTGATTTCGAATAAATGAAAGTAAAGTTTATTTAAATTAAATGATAATAAATAATCGTTACTATAAAATAAGTAATTAAATAATGCTGTTATTTATCATTACTATTATTCTTATTTGTAAATTATTTAAATTCACTTGACAATAATTACAATTAGCCTACATACTCTCGTTCTCATAGTGACACTTGTTTGTGAAATCGATTATATAAATAGCACGTGGACCACTACTGTGTTTAACATATACTAGCCAACTTCATGAACTCTGGTATCGGAGTACAGGCCTCGTCGGCACTGGATATGTCAGGTGTAATGTGGTTAACGCATTATTTCTTATGTTTTTCTTTGCTTTTCCTCATAAGTTCTTGAATAACCATTAGCATAGAGCTAAGAAAAAATCCTAACGATTGTTAAAATAAATGATAAAATGTAATTTTAAGATCTCTATCGAATTCCGCTGGCATCTTTAAGGATGGATTTCGTTTTAGCTCTATTCGTTTGGTTATTATTACTTGGTACTAAGAGAAGAACTACATAATGGGCTATCTGCGCTGAGCCCACCGAGATATCGAACCCGAGCATTACCGTTATGAGCTCTCAAGTATACCGTTGAGCCACAGGATGAGTTTGTGCTTCAAAAATAAGTTGTTCTATTGATTATCAGGTGTTAACGAAGCTGTATTTCTAACGCTAATTTTAACTTTGTATTATGAAATAATTTATATTCAAAAGTCTCTTCACTGGTTAATATAGATGTTTGAATTTATTATTGATTTGTCAACAGCAACAAAAAACACTAATGACAAAATTAACATGGGATAAAGTGTTTTTCCATTTCTAATTTACAGTTTCTTATTTCCTTTTTTTTTTTTGAAAAACGATAAGGTAAGACTATTAACTTACCCCGCGATAGACACAGCAGATGTCCTGTCCCAAAGTTGCTTTAAAACGAACAATCCTTTATATATTTTTTTCCATAGAAAAGTTCGTTAGTAGGATCAATTTCGGAAAATGTGGCATTAGTGTAATGAAAAATTATTATTTAACAGTAACAACATACAAATACTATTTGAAGATATTCCAATTACCTTTTGGTTTATCAGTTCTTTCCTTAATAAATAAATATATATATATATATATAATACACTATATTAGAAAATGTGTTGGGATGAAACTCCTTGACAGACCCTCACTTAATATGAATGTGACTCCCATGAGGCAGTGCTATGTAGAGGTTATAAAGCTCAGCAGTTGCTCAAGAGAGCTAGCTTCCTAGTTTTAAAATGCACTAAAAGCTTGTTCAGGTAACTTCACAAGCACTATGAGAATATTATATTTCAACCCGTCTACTTATACCCAAAGTCAATGTCAATAATGTGCTGAAAAATTGGAAGAACACTAGATATGCTAATGAGCAAAGTCATACCGTTCCTCAAACATAAATCACTCGTGTTGCAAATTATATCCGCACATTTAACATTATATCTTTCACTCAGTTTATAGAAAGCTCAATGCTGTACTTCACGAACGAACTGTAGTCCATAAGCCACTCATCACAGCTGTGGATGCAAAAACGCCAGATCTCATGGCGTTTTAAGTGTCGAAACTTGGATGAAAATTAATGGAAACTGTCATATTAGACAGCTAATTCCTCGGTTAAATTTTATTTCCAATGAAAAAGTCTGGATTGAGTGCAGCCTGGAAAACTCTTGGATACGGCTATTTCACCCCAGTAGTGATGAGAGGTAGGTCATTAGTTACAACAATATTCAATGACAGTTTTTTAAATCTGCTATAATCTATGCAACTTATGATTAGAATTTAAAATTTTTATTTGCAGGTGCATTTTTAAAGTAAAACTCTTAACTAGTAACACTCAAAATATACATTCATATACGTATATTGATATTATTGGTGCATTGTAATTTTATTATTTTTGCCGTAAAGCGTTTATATTTCAAATAGAAAGCTTAAAAGCAAAGCTTGAAAATATATATTTCTTTATGAGATAGTTTCATATTGAAAGATTCAAAAGTTTTAAACCCGTATTATCTTTTTTGTCAAATGTATTGTAGGAGTTATCTAATAAACATTGCAGAAATATCATTCAGCTCCAATTTATGTATATTCAAATTAACATGACACATAACTGGAAGTGAAAGATAATATGATGATTATTTATGTGTGTTTATATATATGGATGTGTGTTTTCTCTGTTTTTCTTGCTTGCACGAATCTCTTTTGCTTAAATTTTTCCTTCTTGCCGCTAATAGGATATATTAAAATATTATTTCTTTATTTGAGTCTACTGGAGCGCCATCTCGAGAGAAGCATCTTACCCACGGGCAAACAGAAATGAAATGTCCCGTGACACACAATGAGGGAAGAGTGCTGAGAGCGGCTCTTAAACAGCAAGGTCAGTCACAACGAGTAGGCATGTGAAGCAGGTTTTCAGTTGTCTCAGTATATTGACTGCTCCTGTGATTGATTGTTTCTATCTTCCACCACACATGTGAAAACCTATAACACAGCAGTTCTTTTCTTACGATGTTGTGCAATATTTATTTTTTTTTCTCCCAGGATTAATGATACACAAGAGGAAATTGTAATGCTCAGCCAAATAGGACCATACTGATTGCAACTAGAAGAAAGAAAGAAACGTAAGATACGACTCTCCACATTTCTTGTATCATTATTTCAGGATTTTAATTCAAAATTTCAAATTAATTTTATCTCATGTTGACAATTTGTATATCGTTGAGAGTTTTAATGAGAAAAGCTATATTTTTTATGAAAATATAAGATGGTAACAATAACAATATAAAAGTGATGTCTCATAGAAAAGTTAAATGTTACGCTTATTATATGTGTCTGCGTATGCCAATTATGTTTCCTTGACTAATTATCAATATGATGTTCTTAATTTTTGGTTTATTAATAAACATGTTTATTCCCTATAAATAAGGATGACAAAAATTATCATTAAAAGATGGTAAATTAACTTTTTCGTTTATATAATATTATATAGAATCCAGCAGTATTTTGATTACCCGACAATGTTATAAATGCATTTATATAAAATATACACCGACATACAATACAGTCATGTATTTAAACATTTCAATTATCAATTGAGGAATGTTATATTTTATTGAAATGTTGAATTACAATTAATGAATTAACTGCTATTTTTAATTTGAAGGAAAAATATTTTGAGACTACGAGTTTCACCAGAGAAATCCATCTCATTCAATGCATGAAATTCAACGGAAATCAAGTTAATCTAACGTTTGTTTCAAGTAGTCCAAGTAAATATATATATATAAGCTGCTTTGTCAATGGAAATTTAAATGGTGTTTTGAAATTAGAGAATGCTGAAATATGACACATTTTTTCAGATGACCACACTCCTAGTTATATACTGTATGAATAATCGATTCAGCCACCTTAACACAAAACTGTTACTATGTATTTCATAGTTGTATCCAATATTTTGAACATAATAACTTATGATAAGGGATTAAATAAATTATTCTTCTCTGTTAGCGTACTAGAAGGAGTATATTCAAAAATTTGATGAAGGAATCTTTATCTTTGGTGGTAAAATTGTAAGCAGCAAAATTTGTTTGTTAAAACATCAAGGCTAATGAAGCAAGCGTATCTACATATCTCAATGAACTACATTCATAAGGAAAATCAACTATGAGTATAAAGTATTATATACCTTCATAACCTACAACATGCATTTTATTGTATTTTATTTCATTAATATTGTCTACAACTGGAAACGGTTGCAAATGCATTATTGTTCTAGTCACATAATACAAGGTTATAAGTATTGTGTAACTTAGGATCGAACATTTCATATTTTTTCTAATTAAAATTCAGCTTTGTAAAAATAAAATGTATAGCAAAATGGTCATAAATATCAGCACTGACGCACATGTATAAGGAAGACATTATATATATATATATATATATACTCACACGTTTTAAAAGAAATATAAATGGTAGAAGGCCATTTTATAGACAGTCCGATAACTACGTTATTCGTGACTATACACAGACATATTTTTGTAATAAAAACTGTTTTAATTTAAGAAACTATTTCCCTAAAACAGGTTAAAAGCTCTTATTCTAGCAGCTCAATAAACGTTACTTGTACATGAGCAGAGAAAAGATAAAATTAAAGCAATTTTACATTAAAGCTTATGTAATATTACTATAAACACCAACTGCCCTGAGGACAAATGCCTGACTGTTCTCATTTCGAAAGTTTTACGACGATTTTATAGCAACAAAAAAAAATACGATTCTAAGTATGCTAATTTAAAGATTACATGTATGGTTTTGTAGTTTGGTCACAAATATTTCCCACGCTTGTTAGTCGTAAATTGTATTAATCAATGTGTTGTAAGCAGTGAACTCATTAGTAAAGCACATCAAGTATTTGCTTCAAGCGTTCATATATCAGTCATTTGGTTCCTTGTGTATGGGAAAACTATTGCCCTGAAATCTTACTGATGCTTAATAAGTTCCATTGTCATAATGACACTGCAGCTATATGAGCCTATACGTTTTAAGATAAATATGTATATGCACCCTAACAGGAGAGGCAAAGAGAGGCCATTAAATGTCATTAAAGAGTTAAGCGATAGTCATTCTTCGGTGTAAACTCCCAATTTGGCTTAAGGCGTCAGACATTCTTTTTAACTAATAAATATGCCGATAACTTGTGCAAGACTCTAAGATGAAATGAAACATGTTTTTATTTTACTTGTTTGTCTATTGAAGATCATACACAATACACTCTTTTAGACGAATTCCGTGTACATTTCTCATCATTATGATTTTAACGTATCAAACTTCTTAGAATAACCTAAGATGTAATACTTTGAACAGCTAATGATTTTGTTGGTATTACTTAAATACGTCTTAAGTAACAAAAATATCTAAGCAGAGTTGCAATACAGATTAAATCCCAGGAATTCATAGAAGTAAATCCCACAACTGCTTTAACCGAAAGAAGATTATAGTTTAACTTAAAAATTGACCTCATGACTTTCTAACAATGTTTAGAGGGTGGTTATGAAACATGAATAGAAGGGCGTAAACCTGAATATCAAACACTATAGTTGGGTTTTCCTACTCTCCATAAACCATTCATTATTTTACTCCTTTTCTCTTTATAATCCAGTGAAATTGGGGAATCACCTTCTGAATGTCATTCAGTAATTGTTATGTAATAGTTTACTTGAATTTTGTTTCAAAAATGTCCATACACTTATATTTACATATTAATATACTTAATTACTCATCCATGCTATTGGATAAAATAAAAAGGCATAAACGTTTTAGCATATTATATTTTTCTGATTTTGACGTAGTATTAAAAGTAATTTGCCAATTACTATTATTTCCAGAGATGCTAATTTTTTTTATTAACAATGTCATAAAAATATTATGGAAGTAACTTGCACGACTGTAGTTGTTTGTTCATTTTCTTGAACTGTTCTATTCAGAATCTTTACTAAAGCAGCCCTTGCCCTTCTAACACAATTAATTTATATACCCATCCATTAGATGTCCCTGACGCGTTTGTAGCGAAATAGCTTTCTCTCTATATATACACACACATATACATATATATCAACACACACAATATATTTGAACAAAGAAAGTAATTTCTAGTTGCTTAATGAAACAGTTAGTATAAATGTTCACACAGGAACATTTCACAGTTTTGGTTCTTGTTATTGTTTGTTAAAAATACTTTTACTGTGCATTTAGCAATTTCAAAATCTCATTTATCTGGATAATTAAAACACCGAACCAGTTGTATTTCTTCTTAAATTAATAAAATTTAAAACATTTAACATCTGCACTATATTAGAGAAGTTAATCACATTTTACAAGAAAATTATTCCAGGTCACATAGTGCATCTGGAAGTATTTCCTTCAAACTCGATCGTGCTTAGCCTGATAGCAGTGACTATACGCTGTTACTCGACACCATAATTTTCATCGTAATAAGTGTATGCGAAGGACAACGAGGTCAGTCTTAACCCACCCAACTTTACAAACTTTTCATATACACTTCACTCTCTGTGGCTGTCGAATACAATGATTACTTTGAATAGTTCTAACAGAGTAAATGTCTATGAGATATTCAACAGGTGACTTGAATGGGTGTGTAGTCGAATGGAATTGCTGTGATTCCAGCTTTCTCAGCCTTATTTCTATGAAAACAACGGTGGATTTTGAGGAGTGGCTGGAAAGTTTGGTGGCCTGTTTGGTAAGAGTTTCGGTAAACTTCACAACAATGGTTTCTTAGGCCAAAGGGTTTCGTTTTGTAGTCACATACTTTTCTTTGCAGATGAAAGCATTTCTCCAGATTGGTCAGATAAGAGGCTTTGAAGCACATTGTTACTTTAAATGCTATGGATGTGTCCATTGACTTAATATCATTTAACCATTTATACAAATATTGTTACTCAGAACTGCTATTATATATACACATCGAGCCATGATCCGACATATAGCACCTTTGATGAATAGTCGTGATTTCGCAGTGAATCAAATATATTGATGTTAAACATTCGCACGTAACGCCATAGCTTGAATCTCCGTCGATATGCTATTAAATTAGCTCATACACCTCGTTCGTGTTTAACCTTTTGCAATGTAAAGCAATAAATATTTGAACTGACTTTTTTTTTACATTTATGTATAAATTCTTTTATTTTTTTTACGAGAAAGGTATTCAAGTTAAAATAATCTTTATTAAATACGATAACTGAAGTTACTCTTAATAGTGTTTTTAAATGGTTACATATTTAAAAAATGTCCGTCTTGTCAGCTACATATCTGACATTGTTGAAAACTTCAATCTTTCCAATAAAACAAAATATATCCGCATATGATCTAAAGATGAAAGTAGTGATGTTAAATCAGTATATCCTTAAATTTCAATATATTTTCTCTTGTTTTTCTACCTGCGGAGTATTATTTCTTGAAAATTGTACAACACAGCATACAAATAATTAATACTTTAGCTTTAAAAAAAGTCGCACAGAGAATATAAACAAAGTATTGAACTACGAAGTAGGGGAACAAAACAAAATTGGGATTGTTTAAGAACAAAGACCAGTTAATCGTGGCAGTTAACTCTGGCTTCAGCAAATGTTTGTTTTATGGGAGTGGATGAATAAATAAATGTCAATGTAACTAACAAGGGGAAGTCTGAATTTTACAGTGTACAGCTGCTGCTTTTTATTCCAAGAAATGTTCAGTGAAAAAAACAACAAAAAAACATTCTCATTATCCGCGTATCTGTATACAGTTTAAAATCAAAACACACATCTGTGTACAATAAGGCCAACTTGACAATAATTATTTATACGTGAAGATGTGAAAGTTTCTATCCAGAGAAATCAGACAGAGCATTAACTATATACACAAAACTATCAATATTTACTTTGTACATTAATGTATTTTAAAAGCTATCTCAAAATAAAATATTGCAACTGTATTAGTACAGTCTTAACTTCGATGTTCAGGTCTCAGATTTAACGTCCCCCGGTGAGACAGCGGTAAGTCTACGGATTTACAACGCTAGAAGCAGCGGGTTAGATTCCCCTTGATGGACACCGTAGATAATACGTTGTGGTTTTGGTATGAAACAAATACGCGCACTCAGCCTTAATATAATATTTACATTAAAATAGGTTAAAAAGATTTCCAAATAACTATTTTTTATAAAGGAATAAACAGTTCAGTACTCCCAGATATAGAAACTTACCTATTAATTTTTCACCCGTACATGAACAAATTATTATAATCATTAGTTCTAATATCCAAACTAAGACTTTCACCCTAAGACTCTAAGATAATTTCAGAAATATACTGCAGGCAAGTATTAAATATGGTATCAAACTAACAGCATATAGATTAGAATTATACTAAGTGACGATTCTTTAAAATCGATTAGAAACTGTGAACAACATTTAATAATAAAAATAGTTCTTCACCAGTGATAAACCAGAGCAACGTTTTTCAAACTTCGGTCCTGGCCCAAAAGGGGATCACAAGTCTATTGTAGGGGAGTCGCGAGATTATAAAATATATAACGATAACTGATATTTTAGAGTATATGCAGGAATTTGTTATTATCAATTAATTCTTTTTTTGTTTGTATGTATGTGAGAGAAGAGGGTCGTGATAACCTGAAATATTTTCAAGGGAGTGGGTAGCAAAAAGTTTGAGAGTCCATAAGCTAGTGTTTCCCAAATGGCATTTTTGTTCACGAACTTGTTCTCTCAGGTTTAGACTATACGTTGATAAACTCCGTGATACATTGGTCCACGATATTTATTATCTTAAAAAATATTATAAACAGTAATATCTATCACAATTTTATGGCAATGAACGCGTTCATAAAACATCTACCTATTTAATGACCAAAGAATGATGTCAGCAACTGGTGAAACAGTATATAGCAGGAAGCGAGACAAGTAAGAGAACTTTTAGTTAGGAAAAATGTCATGATTATATTGTTTTACTGTAATATGTGATTTATATTTGATATTTAACTAACAGAGGAATCTTGAAAGTGGCGCCAAAATTATATTATTCCTAACAAACCTTTAATTTGAAAAGGATGTATTTGCCTATGTATACAGACTTATAAACTCGAAAAATACACTCAACCATTTTGACATCCATTTAAAAGAGTATTCCACCTCGCTATAGTACATTCGAAACAGCCTCGTAGACCCTTAAAACTGTCCTACCACACTTGATAACAAGTCAAACCTTGTCAGTTAAAAGAGACTAGTGTGAAGAGAAGCTTCTGTAGCCTGGAGCTGTTCATACGATATCCAAAATTAACTTCTTGTCAGACTTGTTTTCGCTGAGCCACGAACAGTAAAATCCACCTTGATGACATTCTTTAGAGAGTCTATATCCGTTTCATGTCCGTGTCTAATCCTCTGTCTAAAATATTCTTCATTCCTTTACTTACTTGACCTATCTTTCGACCATTGCACGTGCAATTTTTATAAATTTTCAGTTTGTTATGGTTTCTTATTCAATCATTTTGAGTCAACAACTTTTAGAGTGTATTCCTCAACACTATTTGTCAAATAACCATTTCACGGAACGCAATGTGAGTCATACTACTGCTAGTAGGGTAAAATAAAAAAATGTGATGCAAGTACTTAGCGTTTTACCTTACCGATTCTCATAAAAACGATTTTCCCGCTGTGTCCTCGGTCACGTTCGCGAAATTACAATATCCGTACGTCCGTCATCCGGTGGCTTGTTCTAACACTAGTTCTTTTGTTTAAAATAGCAGTCCTTTCCAATTGTTGATATCAAATATAACAACATTTCTGTTTAAGATTTGTTCATCATGACAGACATCTTTTATGCAACATTAACGCTTTATTTTATTATGACGATTTAATTTTACTGTCTTGAATCAAAATCAATAATGATTAACATCTCTTCCAAGTTTAAGCATAAATCTTTTGTATTCAATTTCTCAGTACTAGTGTAGTGTTAATATTAAATAATTTAAAATGAAACTTACTATTACAAAATAGAACGCTTCCTTTGTTATATTGCGTACATATACATATTTTATAAAGCTATACCAGTATTTCAGCTTTATTTAAAAGATAAAACCTTTTAAAACATTAAGCCTTCTTAAAATTTATTAAAACTACTTTACACGTTTACTAACTAATATTCCTTCTAAGCTTTTTACATTAAAATATTTTAAGACGATTAATAAAATAATTTCCTTAAACTAATTTCATAAAATCATTTCTTTGAGATCGCATGAAAGAGCTAAAACTGAAAAATCTAAAATAAGTTTCTTGTAGAGTTCAATATAATACGTTCAAGATTATATGAATTCTACAAGTAGATAATGGTAAGATTTCTAACATGGTACTTCTGTAAGTCAATTAGTGAACTTAAATTTTCTATTTTTTCCTCCAGTATTTCCTTATACAGAATACAAAGAAACCTTACTTTTACTTCAGTGAATAAAACTAATAGTTTTCAAATGCCTAAAAAAATATTTATCAACCTCTCAAACAGAAATATTGAACTGGAATGTGATTTGTAACAGTATAAAAATATTAATTACATGATTTTGAAAATCCAACATAATAATAATAATATTTCAAAGAATTAAAGAAATGCTTTAGAAAAATAATATATATATATATATATATATATATATTTGCGTTCAGAAATATTATAAAGTTAGATGGATATGTTATGATAATATGATATTTGAGCACTTAACCAAATACCTTATATAGATGTGTCTTCAAGGGCTGTTTCTAAGTGTGTAAAATACGTAAAAGAACATTAATACATCTATATACCATAAAAAAAACGGACCAGAAATGGCCTAATGATTAGCGTGCCAGGATTTTGAATCTGAGAGATTATGGTTTGCGTCCCTATGCCACAAAAATTCGCACTTATTGTCTTTGAGTGTGCTATAACAGTGACAATCAAATCTCTCTATTCGCCAAATATGTGGCGCTGAATGCTGTTTACTAGTTGACTTCCGTCTAGTCTATCATTTGAATATCAGTGCTGGGCTTTCGCAGAGGGTCTTTATGTATCTCTTCTCAAAATTTCCAAACAAGCATACAATAAGATTTTCTGATATTTTTACAAAGAAAGAAACGCATTTTTTTCAGTAGTGGGAAAAAGCAGCTCTTGTGTTTTACTGATAATATATTAAAGTAAAGAACTGAAAATAATTTTGGAAAAGGATAAACTAAAATACTTTGGTTAAAGGATACAACTAAGATATAGAGATCTATTGATACTGGTATTACATTAATGGTAGGATCACTTAGTAATATTATAAATACTTTTTAAAAACATTTTATTTTTATATTACCAAGTAGTATATGAGAGAATATAAACTTTAGTAGTAAATTATTATGTAAAAATATAAAAAAACATATTTTATTGTACCTTTATTTGTTATTTCTTTATATCCCAATAGAATGCATGAATATGGTATAAGGGTTGTGCAATTTTATTTATACCTTTATCTAGTCTTGTTTTACTCATTTTATAAGAAGATGATAATTCAGAGCTTTACTTCATATAAAAGTTTGTTTGTTTTGAATTTCGCGCAAAGCTACACGAGGGCTATCTGCGCTAGCTGTCCCTA